>NT_177499.1:55099-90968 GCF_000188095.3 Bombus impatiens
GGGGGAGGGGGAGGGTGGAGGGATCAAGGACAGAGGAAATCAAGCAATTCTTTTCAAGTATTACAACGAGATACAGTAACATCGAATTAATTCTGCTTTTCTCGAGGCTATATAGGCGTTTTATCATAGTTTCGCCATAGAGACAGCGAAAATCAAGTACACTAACGTTCAATCGGCCGACACTGGGCTTAATATCCAGAGAAAACAATTGTTCGAACGAAAGTGCTTTCTCGTGATACCAGTCGAGCACCCGGATTGCATCGTTGTCGAGTTAAAAACGTTCTAACGTCTTCTCGCTCTTTTCCTTCCTAATCGGAAATTATACTGCCGGGAAACGACACCTTCGAATCGAATTCGAAACAAAGCAAAAGCAAGACTGCGGTGAAATTTCGTTCGAGGAACTTTACCAGCTAGGAACCTATATATCGAGATTACGCTGCAATCGTTCGCGTAGTTATTTTTAAAGAGAATAACGTATCACCTTATTAGTAACTAGACTGTATACCTGGAACTATCGCTGTAAAAAGCTACCACTGCTGCGAATCGATGGCAAAAGAATACTCGACTAACGAACAATTCGATAACTTTCTAACGCGTTGATTCTTCGGATTATTTTCACACAGAGTAATAATCTCGAAGAGATTATTTTAAAATTATAATTACGATTATCGCAAATTCCAATTTATCGATAGACATCGTATAACGCGTATAACGGAAATATTGTTCGCGATGAATTTTCAGGAGTTGAACTCATTTAACACGTCGTTACACGAAAAGTAGAAAATTGTTACACAAAGTTACAGAGGAGAATGGACGCGTTAAAAATCTATCTGTACGATAAAATGTAACCAATATATGCGATAAACTTGCTGAGGTAAATGTAATCCTTCGTAGTACCCTGAGGTCGACTTTCGAATATTTCGATCGGTATTGAAAAAAAATTGATTAACAACGAAATACCGTTGAGTAACAAAGGGACAGAAACGTTTGTAGAATTTTTGTAAGGCCAGAACGTTAAGAAAATACGTCAGGATGTGACGGTAAGAAAGAAAATAGAGTACGAAGGATTAACTATAATCTAGAAAGCAACGAATATTGGAAAATCGACGCCGAAGAACGTGTTTAAGACAGCAACGACGAGTGGGGGTCTCGACGCGGAACGAGGACATTGGAACTAGCGATCAGCAAAAGTGACACGGTGCAACTTCCTAAGCAACTATCTATCTCTAGAGAGTATAAACACCTGGGCGATTAACATACACGTATAATAGATATAATATATCAACGACAATCGTCTAATCGTAGCGTAGCTGAGGCGTGCGCGTTCGCGTACACGCAAATGATCAAGAACACCTACTATTTCCTAATACATAGTAATAATATATTACTATACTAATAATATATCACATGTACTGATAATATATTATATATTATAGTAATATATACTCGTGTGTGTCTGTATATATGTGTGTATAATATCGTGTATACACGTGCCTCTACGTAGAACTTCGAAATGTGTCTAACGAAGCCATAGGTGCAGAAGCTGATACGTGAAGCAAGGGAAAAACACGAGCGCTCTTGGCGTTGTTCGAGTATCGTTAAAACGCGAACGTTCCTGGAAATGGTGGAGCGATGGATTAAAAAGGATCGATAGTTGGACCTATCGTCGGAATTGATCGATCAGATGATCGGTTGTATCTATAATATCCTGGGAATTATTGTATACGATTCCAAGATTCTTCGATTAACTTTCGTTAATTTCTTTTCTCCCTCGAACAAGTTGGTTCGTGGGTGTGATTACTATTAAACGAACGATTACGCGACTACTTTAACCTTTCATTCTACATCGCTAGCGCGGAACAAGCGGGGGTTAGAGCTTTTGTCGCGTTCAACTTCGACGAACGAGGATCCGATTTTCTTTATTTTATCGTAACGAAGATCAAGGACAGTGTGATTTATGCGTTTGGTTAAGGGCTGGGTGTACAGGGGTAAGGAAGGGTTATCGATATTTTTTCTTTTCGCTATTCGAAGCTTCGAAATATTCCTCAAACGGAGCATCTCTTTCTGTAATCTTTCGTTCTATATCGTCTTAAGTGTTTTCGTTTTGTTTCTTTTCTTTTTGTTGATTCTTTCTTTGTTCAAGGCAAGGTATTCGTTTGTAGAAGATCCTGCACCGGAGAGCAAAGTGTAGGTTGGTTGTATACTCGCGGTTGTATACCTAGTCCCCGCCTGTCGACAAGGAAACTATAGTGAAAGCGATCGGTTTTTTCATTTTTCTAACCTCGTTTTCATCCATTTTTGTTTATCTTTTAGTTTTCCCGTTAAATACCCTACGTCATCTAAATTGTGTTTATATCTTTAAGTATGTAGTTATTTAGCGTTTATTTTATTTTACTTTTTTTTTCGCTTGCTCGTTATTTAGAGAGTACGTTGTTTTTTTTCATTAATAATATTTAATATTTAGACACTAAGCGTTACTCAGCTTCGGTTTTCTTAAAAAATTGGACAAGAAGGAGGAACCCAGAAGGATTGGTTTGGTGGTGGTGGTGGTGGTGGTGGGGGAGGGGGAGGGATATGTAAGAAAGGAGCAAAGGGTGTAAAGAGAAGACGTGGAAACAAAGTCCAGCGGGAGGAATATCGAAGGAGGGACAAAGTCGCGATCACAAGAGAACCAAAGCGTATGCCAGGAAGTTGAAACCTGACAAAGAGAATGTGCTCGGGGATCGTTCGTTGTACAATAAGAAAAATTGGACAGAATCGTTAGGGTCATCGAGGAAAGCGTTCTCTATAGACGTTTTCTTTTACCTTTTTCTTTTTAATATTTATCGTAATTTGCTCGTCCGTCTTCGTAAGGAGAAACGGCGGGCGGACATGGCGGATTAAAAAGTTTCTCTACGACACACTATCAGAAGCATACTAGGCGTTTAGGCTGAAATACAACTACCATGCAATTAGTCGAGCTAGTAAAAGTTTCATTTCGTCAACTATCAGCTAAGAATCGCGTACTTCTACGATGTTTATAACGTTAACTACTTGATTTTTCTTCTAGTAACTTTAAACTCGAAAAATACTATTTAGTCTTTGTTAACTTAGTTTCGAGAAAAAGTAATTAATTATTCGTCGTTACGTTTCTAACTCTTCTCTTCCTTAGTGTTCATTCTCTCTCCCTCTCTTTCTCTCTCTCTCTCTCTCTCTCTCTCTATAGATTTTAGACATCGAAACTATTAATGTCAAATGCGTTTTTATTTTCTTTTTCATCTTCGTTTTCTATTTTGTTCGTTTGCCTAGAAAGTTCAAGTTTAAAACGCTGTGTGTTAGCGTGTACGTGTCTCTGTGAGTGTGCGTGCGTGTGCATGTTCAACTAGACAATTTTCCCTCTGCTACGCTACTAGAATCGAAGAAACATCTCCGTGCTTGTCCGGGTATGCATTGATCTTCTCCCATTCTCTCTGCTAACGATCTTTTCCCATTCCTTTCGTTCCACGATCGCATTAGTACGATTCGCCCTTATTTTTATCGTTTTTCGTATCTCGCGCCATCGGCGGGAAAATCGTCCGTTTCAGTTCTGGAAAAAGTTTGTGTGTGCAGTGAGATATTCTGAAGAAAACGGAATTCTCTTAAAGAATCATAGCGTCGAAGGAGCATCGGCGGCTCGATCAATACATCTCTGGGTATATATTTTTATACGTGTATAATATATACCGCGTGTGTGTCCATTTATCTGTCGATCTACGTGTACGTGTCTGTGTATCCGTGAATGTATGTGGTAAATAGGTATGCGTGAGTTTGCCACGTAATGCACGTATAACGTAAAAATCCAGTTTACTTCGCTCTTCGTACTCTTCGTGAACCGCGTTCAACACCTTCGTTCATTTATCCCGTCGATTTTCTATTTCGTAGCGTCAATCTTTACCAATCCACCGACAAGGAAAATACTTACATCCACCGTGCAAACGACGTTACATTAAAGAAACACCTCGCTCTACAGAGAAACGCGGATTCAATCGCTTTCACCCCGTCGAATTTATTTTCACATCCTTTTTCGAGTATAGGTAAATTCTTCCTTCCCGCTTTCCTTCTCCTCTCGTCTCTCTCCCTCTTGTCGAGAAGCTTTTCGCTTTTTCTTCCTTTCCTTTTTTTTTTTTTTGTTTTTGCTATTTTTCATCGATGCTCGTTGCCAGCGCGATGTATCAATGTCGAATATCGTCGATCAAACTAACAAGTGTAGTGTAAATTGCGACCAAGGAGGCTTGTCCGTTGTCCTAGGGGTAAATATACATTATACATCGTACACGGTCCGCTTACGAGTTACTGTAGAATAAAAGTCAAAAATATATTATCATTATGTATATTCATATATATATTTCGTTCTGTTTCGTAGCCTACTATATTTAATTATTCTAATGTATGTACTGAGAAGCGTGTACGCGCGAGTCCGTGTCGCGATGCCATTTTACATAGACGCCGTTTCTCGATCCTCACGTTTCTCAAGATTACACCGCATGTCGATTTAGCGCTACTTCTCTTTCTCCCTTTTCTCCCGTGTCTTACGGTTCGCACGTTTAGCAGCTTGAACAAAATTCCTTCGACTGTCGCATCGCTATTATCGTTCCTTGTTTTCGATCCTTATCCTTTTACTCTCTCGTCGATTAGCGGACAAGCTTGTCCCTGGTGTGGACGGTCTGTAGTGTATTGTATTTCGGTATATATCCGCGCTTTCTCGTTCATACTTTTCCACGTTCCTTCGTTTCTTCTTCGTTCTTTTAACGCTAGTTCCTCCATATCTTCTACTCCGTTCCTTTCAATGAGAAACACGCTTCTCAACGCGTAACAGTGGCAATTATGGCCATTCGAGTTCCACGAGCCGTGGACGGGTTATCCGAGCAAATCCGATCGGACGTTCGTATCGACAAGTTCGGATGGGGCTCGGCTCGGTCGACAGGAGACAATCGGATTAAGCGCGCGCCAAAATATCCGAACATCCGGCCGCGTTTTTGTTCGAATATGCGTCACGAATTTTCGGACTCGATCTACTCTCCCTGCAGAGCGAAACGGTGTTCTTTCTTCCTTCGATCTCGTCGATCTCCGTTCTCCATCTCTTTCTGTCGGTAGCCATCAACTTTCAAACCGGTAGCCACTCCATCGTTTCTTCGTTTCCTTTCTTTCGTTTCTTTTTCTCTCTGTTCTGTCGTTTTCTCGGCATAGTCGAAAATGCGTTGCGCGCAATAGAAGCTAATGAGTAGGTACACGCGAGCAGTATGCTTTGCAGCTAGTTGAACGGTAGGACGCGTGATAACGAGGCGAGCAATCGTGGACGGTTGCTCCGAAGTATATTTGGATTTCTTCGAAGAACGACTACCGATCGATTATACGTTCTTCTCTAAAAAAGAAAAAATCAAATTTCATCGGCATTTACCGCATCGAGACAAAGTTAATCTTACGGCGAATCAAAGTGGCCTACGGGATCGAGTTTTCCTATCTTTCGTAATATTCGACGTACTACGGCCGTAATATCGAACGCAATACCGAACATCCACGTTTACTCGATATCCACGTCATCCACGTGAACCAGGGTTATTCGTTAGCCACGCAAAGCTGCGTTCATTGTTAAAGCGACAGCATATATTATAGATCGTCCTACGAACCCGTTATCGCCAGACTAAACTTGGACGATCGTTGAAAATCGTCGATTCCCTATCGGTTAAAAAAGAATCGTATTACCTCTGGCGACACAGCATTTAGCGCGAGCGAATTCTTTGCCTGTTTTACAAATAATTTGTTTTTATCGCTTTGTGTGATTGCTTGCTGCAACAGCTAAAACCCTTGACTCAAGTTGGGAAGCTTAAACTCCAGTGAATTTGTCGTATCGTTATTATTTTTTTTCTTCCTCGAGATTTCTTGTCTTCTTCTTAATCGTCCTTTCTTTCTCTAATAATATTTCTCTCTTAACTCGCGTGTTCTCTTATCCCTATACGTATATACACATATGTCGCTTTGTTATTTGCTATTGTTAATTCTCTTTTCTTCCTTCGTTTTTTTTTTATTTTTTTTTTATTTTTTGACATTTTCAGAACGGTAACGGAATAGTAGCATTTTGTAGCATTTTTCGTTCCTATTCTTCGTCTCTCTTTCTCCTTTCGTTTTCTGCCGTTTACTATCGTTCGTTATACTTCTACTTGGTGTATACGGTTGCTGATTTGGTATCGAAGGGAAAGACGGCTTCACGCTTTTGCTCGATCGTTCCTTCGTTCTTCTTCTCTTCTTTGTCTTTCGTCTACTCTATCTCGGTTCGTTCGAAGATTCAACGCATCACCGATCCAAAAATCGAAAAATTCGTTGATCGACAGTAGGAAAATCTTTCATTGGAATTTCGGTTATGGTTTCCTTTTTATCTCTGTGTTTTATTTTTTGCTTCGACAGGGCAAACCTTTCGTTCTTCGCGCATATTTCACAGACGAAATGAAAACGTTATAAAATAAAAGTTTTTAATTGCAAAGACTGGCAGCAATCGGGACGAATTGTATTTGAACGTTTTCCTTGGACTATTATCGACAAATTTATCTAACGACAACGATCTCAGTTCACCCACGATCGAAGCAGAGGCATCGAGTTTCACGTGAACGGAAAAATTAGTCGAAAAATCTGGCCTACCGATAACATCACATTAAAAACATCTCGCCGTTATTACTCACGGCGCTATTGAACCACTTAAATGGACATTCGTTTAATTATTGTACTTAGTTTTTATACATACACGATACAACGTACTTGCGTACTTCTCGAGTTTATTATACTTTTTCTTTATCTAAATTCTATGTATGTACATGCATACGCTAGTTGCGGGCACGGAGGAACTCGTCCGTCTATTATCGATTTCCTTTGTCATCTGTCGCGGTAACTCGTCTATCGAACGTTTAGTAGCCCAAAAGGAAAATAGAAAATCGAAACAGTTGTTCAGAGTTTTCCTTCGATGATATTTCGTAAGGTGAGCCGAGTTTAAACATTTTCAAGAAACCGTATTTTCCACTAATTCGCGCTAGACCGTACAAGGAAAGTTGACAACCGATCGCTGTGTATCTAGAGACAATAAAGAGCGGGTGAAAAAAGGTAAATGGAAAAAGAAAAGATCGTTCGTATCACGTTCGTAGACGTATCCAACGTTTTAAGAATTCTCGATACTTTGTAAGTCCTGGTAAGTTTCTTTCCTTTTTTTCTCTCTCGAAGTAACATTTCTACCTTATATACACGAGTACTCTACAAGTGTCGAACTTTCGCTCGTGAATCTTTCCCCCCTAATACCAACGAAGAAACAAAAGGAAACGTACAAGAAGAAAGAAAGCAAGAAAAGAATAAGGAAAGAATGTGAACGAAAAGAAGAAAGAAAGAAAGAAAAAAACGAAAAACGTCGGTGTGTATGTGTGTGTACATATACACATATATATATCTATATTTCGATTGATTTGTTCCATTTCGTTTTTCGTTCACATAATTTTCGTACACGCTCGTTATCCACGAGCATGCGTATATGCTTTAATTTCTCCTCTCTTGTATATATGTATATACGTGTTCTTTGATTCTTAAATGCTGTACAGGAACATTTATACTTGCTTAATCGTTTAGATCGCACTTTCCATATTTTTTTCCTTTTTTCGCTCTTTTGTATTCAATAATAGTTTTAATAACCTATATTTATTATAATACGCTTATATCCTGTCAATTAGAGTACTTTGTTATACTTATGTCCGTTTAAATAATTAACGCTAATGTCCCGTTTCTCGAGTTATCGTAGTTAACAAATCGATCTTAATAAAAAAATAGAAAATATTAACAATTAAAAGAAAAACAGTTTGTTTCGAAATCGTCTTAGAAAAAACAAACGACGCGACTGTCTCGCTCTGTGGATGAGTGTCTGTATCTCTGTATGTATTTGCGTGTACGGAGAAGTAGAGATGCGGGTAGAGATGCCGCGATTATCGCTATATTATCGATAAAATATTCGATGAACGTATACAACGATGATACGATATCCGGTGAACAGATGCGACTGCAAAGACTGTACAACGCTCAACGAATTGATCGCTAGACCGCGCGTTTATCGCGAATTTAAAGGTACGAAAACGTAGATAATTTAAAATACCGTAGATAATTGAAAATAAAAATTTTCAAATTTGCAGATCCATCTCACTCTTTACGAAACGAATCTTCGGGCAGAAAATACGTTTCGTTCCAAGCCGCTTTACGTGCAACCGTACATCTCGCGCGTTTAGTTCGATTTGACTTATCGATAAACCAACGATATAATCGATAATGTTACTGATAACAGCATCTCTATCGAGAATTGAAAAGAGCGCGCAAAGGACCCCGGCCCATCGCGAATAATGACTAGCGCAGCAACGTGTCTTCTCGTTTGCAATCTTAAATCCGAGAGATCGACGAACCGGCTCGCTCTTTGAGCCACTTGGTCGGGAAAGTGGGTGAAAGTCTTTCCTGGACGGTCATGTTCTTTTATTTTGTTTCACTCTATATGTAACCGAACTTAAGAAACAGATAACAAGAGAAATAATCATAGTAGTAATAATATTAACTCTCCGTAGCACCTTTCGATTCGTTTGGGTACGAGCCAATATCTTGTTCGAACATTGGAAAATTTTAAATAAACAAAGTGGCACCGAGAATACTATAGAGAGTTAATAACAAAAATAATGATAATAATAATAATAGTAATAGTTAGATAATAATAGTAATGATGATGATGATAATAATAATAATAATAATAATAATAATAATAATAATAATAATAATAATAATAATAATAGTTAATCCTAATGATAACAGACATCGACTAAACATGGAAAAAATCAAAGTAACGCGATTAAAAAAAGTCTCTCAAAGAATAAAAAAACTCGTCAATTGAAACTAACGATAGACGGAATAAATACTTCATTCACATCGCGAAATAGTTTCTCTATACTTTCTCACTGCCTTTTTCTGTTTTTTTCTTTTTTCTTTTTTTTGTAAGCTAGTTGCCGATAGAAAGAACTATACGCAATCGCGATATAATACTCTTACGTTGTATGCACGACGATTGCACTACATTGTTACCTTTATTCCGATTGCTACGCTAAACGAACGAAAAATGGATAGAAGGAAATCATTAAAAGAAATAAACGTGTAGTAAAATAAAGGTTGAAATAAATGTGAAGAAGAGGAATAGGCGTACGGACAGAATTAAGGAATTAAATACTAGTACGGTAGATATATCGGTCAACGTTCCTACGCGATATATAAAAAATAAAAACGAATATTAATTGTATAGCTAATATCGTGAAACAGAGACGGGGTGAAGGAGCGAAAGACAAAATGTGCAAAGGTATGTACGGACGACGAAAAACTTCGTTGTCGACGGTGGGTCCTTCGCGCGACACCGGGAAAAACTTAAATCGATCGATCGATCGATCGTCCTTTTAGTCGTTAGGCTATGAATACTTATGCATTTATGGAAAATTTAAATATAGAAAAACGCGCAGAATGCATCTTCCTATAACTGTCAGCGTCTCTACAACTGCCATGACATTCTACTTAATAGGATAGTAAAACGTATCAAAGAAAGGGTTTTATCAGCAAGTTAGATTTACACGAAGACAAAGGGACAGCACGGATGTTGTTTGTATCTAGTATTTAAAAATCAATGTTTAAAAATCATAGTATAGTTTTAGCATTAAGAACGCCACTACGCAAGCAGAAAGTAATTACAGAGTAAGACAGTCAATAAAAAAGTCCGGCAGTCATCTGATCACAGTCATTGGGACTGACAATTATTGGCTGACAGTCATACGAACATTGAAATCCTTCGCAGATTATAATCAATTTTTTACGCTTAGGGCATAAAGCTATTTCTCTTTTGCAAAAGACATGGCAGTTGTAGGAACATCCGCCCTATGCAAAAATATAGAAAGTATCTACGAAATACTCGTTATACTACTTCAAATTTGAAACAAATTTCTGTTTACATTCCGTTTGTTTAGTTCTATGCATAAAAATATGAATTTGCACGTATATTCGCAATTTAGTTTCTATTCGCGATTAATGGTTCGCTGATAGCGCACGTGAATCTATACTTTATCGAAAAATATCATTGGAAACGCAACGTGTTTGAAAGAAACGTAGGAACCGAAAAGCTATTTCACGTCGAATTCGTCTTGCGTACAGCGATAGATATAAAAAACAATATTTTTATTTCTCGTGTGTGGTCTTTTAACCATTGTCCGTGCTAAATCTTTTTTCTGTACTATCTTCCTTTCTATCTATCATTTCTCCATTACTGTTTAATTAAATATAATTTCTTGTATAATATGTATATATGTATATATGTGGGTATGTGTGTGGGTATGTATATGTATATGTATATATATATACATATATATATACATATATTTATCACGTACATTCGTCGTAATGTTAATATTTAAATAGCGTTCACTCGCCTAAGAGTATGTCGATCATCGGTGTTTCCCTTCGCGAAATGGAGACAAATATGAAAAAAAAGAAGAGGGAAAAAGTGAATGAAAAATGTTGCGGAAACTTTGAGACTCGCCGGAAACCACGTCATAAGGCTTCGTACCTTCCTCGGAAGGATACATTCATTTTTGTTTTCTTTACGTGTGTGTATATATATATATATACACACAATATACACACATATATGTATATATAATATATGTAATATATATGTGTATATTTATATATAATACGCGTAATATACGTGTATATATTCGTTTCGTCGTTTAATCTACGATTGTAATTCTGCTTTTATTATTTCCTTCCTTCGATTTCCATTTCTATATTTTCTTTAGTTTGCCGTAAAATTTCTTGCGAAGTCAATGCCGCCTGGCGCGTGTGCACGTACATTCGATCGATCAGCTGAAACGTGCGTGCATACGCGCAATTATATCGACGTAGAAACAAAATATCAGTGGATTTAGTTTAGTGTATATACGAGTATAAAAAACTTCGTTATTCGATATATCGGGGTCAGTTCTCTTCTCTGACTGCGCATACGTCCCTTGAAGTTTGTTAGATTCAGTGATTGCCGTTGCTGGATTTATGGCCGACCAATGTACATCTTTAACCCTCGTGATGATGGTAATTTATTTAACTTTGCTCGAACTTGTAAACCAATTCGACGAAAGAACGCAGAGAAATTATTTTCCAGCGAGTCGAAATCAACATTAGGATAACAACATTAATGGTATCATATTATGTACAATATGACTTTCTTACGATGTAAATTATCTTTAAACTATCTCATTTGAATAACTTATCTAGATATATTTATCCATGCTACGCACTATATAAAATATTCTATGAAGTATTCATAAAATATCACAATAACGTTTAAACAGAAATTGCGTTAACGTTTCGCCCGTTGTCGAAATCATTAATCAACTTCTCCCAGCGTTCTTACCGATTCACTGAAATACGATAAAATAGCCGAACCAACATCAAAAGGATTAAATAATTCTATCAAGTATTCCCATCGGTCTGAGCCAGCCTACTCGTACGATATGAATTCGTTCGATTGCTACGAACGTGGAGAAATTTTACGATCCTACAACTCGGAATTCTCTGTTCCCGGGAGATCGTATAACTCCTAACCACGTTTCCCTCTGTATGCATAGTACGTGTATAATATACGTACACATAGTAGTACCAAGATCTTTACGGAACATCAACGCTCTATCAGCGTATTCCCTCGTTTTACTCTCGCGAATATTCGCCTTTCTGTCTAGAAAATGTGTCTCGCGATGAACTGCCAGCTACGTCGTTTCGTTTCTTTTACCCGTTTTCGATCAGCAATCGCGTGGAAGAACATAGAAATCTCGAATCCAACAAGACACTCGAGGCAAATGGAAGTTTTCAAAGGAAATGTGTGCTTTTGAAAACCAGTTGCAAGGTATTTTGAAATTAAAAGATACTTCCAAGTGGATGTAGTTAAGAAATCGACAAATGGAGAATACGATTTAAAAGATATAACGAGTTTTCAGGGAAAACGGAGATTTGGTTTGAACAATTTGACGGTGAGATACTAGGTAGAAATACGAAGACTTAAATCTTCGTTATCTCGCTACCTTCGGCAATTCTATTGTAAATTAAGTATCGGAAATTCGATAACAGTCGCTTAGAAACGAATGGCATATGGAATAATCAAAGTTTAGAAAGCAAGATCGGTTAACTCGTGCGATACGTAAATTTCAAACGAATAAAAACGTTTAAAAAGCAGAAATTGTCAAAATCCACTTGCTCTCTTAGCGAGCTAGACTAGACAGGTTTGCGACTCTCTTTCATGGAAGTCTGAGTGAACGAAGAAGGAAAGAAGGCAAGGTTAAGGAAGACCTCGTGTACTGGCACTCGATCGTGACGTGTTTCGAGCATCCTCTCGAGGACGTTTCTCTCGCTGACGCGACGCGACTTGGCTGATTTTCAATTTCAACGACCACTCGATATGTCTGCTTCAGTCAGAAATACCGTATCCTCTTTTTCTGACCAATTCGCACGAACGAAACGCTTTTATCGTCTCAGCATGGAGAAATTTTCGTTCTCGCGAGATAATCGGCTAACCTCGACTCTCGAACAGTAAATTACGCTTCGTGGCGACTAAACGCGCAAATAATCTACGAATGGTCTGCTAGAAATCGATAGCAAATTTCCATCCATTGGGAGTGAAGCTCGCAGAATTGCTTTGACGAGGGAATTGTTTCTACGAACGAATTTAATTTCGTGCGTTTCTTCTTTTTCATCTTCAAGGGACGACATGAGAAAGAGAATGGCCGGGAAGAGAAACGAATTCGTACAGTTCCTTTTTCAACTTGTGAAACGACGAACGACGATTTCATTCCTCTGTCCGACCTTTCCTCTTTGATTCGCGTTTGATACGCTAGCCTTTTCTCCTGATCTCTATCTGGCTCGACGAAAACCTACGCATTGGAGGAGATTCGCAGAGGAGGATGAAATAGAATCGAAACTCGGTTCTTTCGATGTCGCTGACAACGACGACGACGACAACGGCGACGACGACGATGACGACGACGACGACGACGACGAAGAGAACGATGAGGACGAAAACATTGAAACACACATTCCCCTTGATACGTCTCTCTTTTTCTTTTTGTTCTCGTCGATCTTGTTCAACGATCAGGATGATCGTGATCCGGCAAAACCTGCGCTTGACAAGCTCTTGTGTTTGTTCGTTTTCTGGTAGTGCCTCTTTCTCGTTCTCGTCTTTGTTCGTTACTTGTTTTTTTTTTTGTAGTTTTCTTTTTGTTCTTTTTTTTGTCCCTTTTTTTCTTTGTCAAGTCCCTTTTTTCCGCTCTCTAGCTTCTGCTACTGTATCACTCTTGTCTGTCGGTTCCTTCTTGCTCGCCTCGTCGTGAATTACATATATCCGCTAAACGAGAAGGAGTAACTAGGGCGTCGCAGGCGATGTGATCGCCATGAGAGGTGCTGGCGGCAACGCGACCGGTATGTGATAATATTTACACTGGGGCCGCATGCACGCGCCCTTCACTGCGTCCCTGCACACGGTCACGCGATTCTCGATCACCTCCACGTTTCCTGGAAATGTTCAAACGGTCATCCATTAGACATATGGAAAAATCGATAACAATTTTTGGTGAATTTTAATGTGTCGATGATCTTCGTATAACGACGCTTTATGATTAGCTAAGGATATCTGCAAACCTTCGCTTTCGCTTCTAATTTCTTTCTCCATGATGCCAAGGTATTATACTACGTTAATTATAATTATATATGTAATATTTATAATATTTATAAAATGGATATGTATGTATATCTAATAAGATGGTATTATGATTATACGATAAACATTACGATTGTTTCTTTCTTTCTGAAATTCTTAGATTTTTCTAATTTTCTCCGGTCATTCCTTGAATTTACAGACTATTCACGAACGGTTTAGCAGTAAACTATCATTTTTATTAGTCGCGGCTAGCTAGTCTAGTAATTCGTGACTTTGACGAAGTTACGTGCAGTTGGAAACAGCGGTGACCAATAGATTTGTCATCCGTCGCACATTACGAGCATGATTGTTTTGTGGCGAATGCGCGGTCGTCAACTGCAAAATGGCTGCAAAATACAAATGCTGTTTGGCCGGCCATTCGATACGATATCTAGGCCGGCACAAATACATCGTGCTGGAATATACATAATTTGAGAAATTTGTACATTCTCTTTACATCGAATCGGTTTTAAAGTAATATTTTAATTGAAAAATCCAATTAGTCGATTCTTTTTACCTCCTGCCACTGAATCTTCAAATACTTTAAGCTCATATTTGAACAAAAAAATTATATTTCAGCCAAAGTCTTTTAATCTCGCTGACAACGCGGAATAACAACCTATGGCATTGTACTCACCATCTTGTGTCGCTGAAAGAAAATTCAATTAATCGTTCAACGGAATAAACGCGCAACGGAATAAGAACGAGAAGAGAAACGAAGGAACTGTTAGAAAAAAGAAAAAAAAAAAAGGCAAAGGAACGATAAGCTTCGATGTTCAACGAAATCGCCGCAAGTTGCCGAGAGGAACTGTGGCAAATGGCGCCGGAAACTCACCGTCACTGAGATGGATAAACTTGCAGGCGGGACGGTTGCACACTTGTCGATTAAAATCTTGGCACACCGGGAGGGTGTCCAGTAACTGAAAGAAAATGTGCCAGGTATTTTTATAAAACGGATAGTTTCGAGATTCACGCGAACAATAGTTACAAGGAAAAGGAGGGAAAAAAAAACAACTTTCAACAGTGTCTCGCATCAGTCGTTCTTCACAAGCAGACGCCATTCGCGCGTTTCCACAAACAGAGCGAAGACAAGTGTCTTGTCTCTCTCTCACAGAGACACCCACACGCACACATGTTCTTTGAAAATCATTGAACACACACATTCAAACTCATTTCAGTGTTAGAGCATATTCACGGTACATTACATGCTCTAAAAAATCGGATCGTATATGAATATTAATTAATTGCTACTGGCACACGAATAATCGACCGAGCGTGATAGATCTTGTACGATTTGAACGACTCTTTTCTTCTGGTTCGTCTGATTTGAAAAATAGTTATTCGCGGAGGTCGATTGTTCGTGCAGATCGAATTAAGAAGAAAATTTGCAGTAGAACTTTTCTTTTTCAAACTGGTCATTCCCTACTTTCTGTATCGTGAGTCGAGACATTGTACTCTATGAGACTGATTACTTCTTTACTTTTTCATTCGGCATCGACGTGAAGCAAGTCGATCATTAGCTTGCTACTACCGTGATCGTTCTTACGACACGACACGACACGACACGACAAGACACGACACGATACACGTTCATTGAAAGAATTGGTGTGATTCGAATGGGCGAGAACAAAGGACTCGTTTCACTTTTCTATGCGAACTGTTTTTCACCCGTGAGTCTGTGACATATATGTAACAATTTTATCTATCTGTTTTTTGCCATCTTTTCTCTATTCGATTTTCTCTTTTTTCTCAACATTCCCAACACTTTGTGTGCAAGGAGCGTGCCTATAAACGAGGATCGTTTGATTCGCAAATTTTCATCACGAGACATTCGACGTAGGAATTATTGCGCTAGAAAAAACTGTATCTTGCTGAAAGTCGATTTTCAGTTACTTTACGTGGTGAAAATGAAATAAAATTGAGTAAACGAAATTAAGTTGAAAATGTAATATATCGGTATTCGTTCTTTACGTAAGAAAGAGTCGATCAATTTGCGAATCAGGTGTGGAAGCCCTCTTCTCAGCGGGCCATTCAGCACAATGACTAGACTGAAGTATTAGTGTTAACAAAATCTGTGTATGGAATACAGGAAGGCAACGAGCATCGCTCGTCTAAGCTGTTCCCTTTCATTTTTCGATTCTTTGACTGGGAACCGAGGGTGCTAAACAGTGACTTTAAAACGCAAAAACCTGGCTGCAGCAAGATGAAAGAACAACAATCGTAATACGTAAATTGGTGTGCATGTATATATATAATATGAGCGTGGTTGAACAACACACGAGAATATATCCTTCACTACTTTTTCTTTCCTTCGTGCAAGCTCCGATTAGTCGAAATACGTTTTTACGATTTCTTCAGTTTCACGAGTTTCGCAGAAATTTGAACGAGAACGACAAACTTTGAGAAACTATTTCTCAAATACCAAGACAAAAAAATTAAAAAATTGGTAAGAGAAAAAGACACGAAAAAATGCCAGTTCCAGATTATCAAAACGAAGAATGTGAATTACAAGAAAAAAAAAAAGAAAACAAAAAGAAAAATAGAGTCAATAAACGAAGGAATTCTCGAACGATGAAAATAAAAAATAAAAAGGCTCAGGTGAAGCGAGACATTTCTACCCAACTACGTTACTATCCGTTCCTTTGATTACCCCCGAGCGAAAGATGTTATGCATATTATATGTACACACACACACATAGAAACACACACGTACACTCGTATCTAGGGAAAGATTATCGATGTACATATATATATATATATATATGTATATATATACGTATACACACATATATATATATATATGCCCGAGAGAATATATATATATGAATATAGACAAATGCAGCAAAAAAAAAAAAAAGAAAAATAGATTAAACATCAAATTCCAGAGAACTGGTATTGGTGTTAGCAAAAAACGTTAGGTCAGAAGCAGTTAACAACCTACCAGAGACAGAGTATTATGTATATGAAATAAAAAATGAGAGATAATTAAAAACAAACAAAACGAAGAAAAGAGAAAAATAAAAACAGAGGGGGAACAATGAGAATAAAAACAACGAAATCAATCGTTTAAATAATGGATCGTAATGATAATTGTCGCGAGCGAAAGTAATAGTACCATAGGCTCACCATAAAAGCGTGCAAAATATACTTGTAACGAAAAAGATTAAGATAAACAAATGCTGAACTTGTACTGACAAAAAAAAAAAGAAAAAGAAAAAATAAGAAAAGCGACGACTGGAATTAAATTACGTACTCTTCTCTCGTCACGAAGCGATCATCGATCGAATTTTTCTCGCGTGTTATGCAATTGGAAATTGACAACCAATTGGAAATTGCTACAGAGAATACAATAAAAAAAAAAAGAAAGAAAAATGGAAAATTATGGATAATGAAGAACCTTTGCGCGAGAAACAAGACATAATAAGATGGTAACAACGAATAATGGTACAGATATAGAGTAACGAGACTAATCGTCAATCGTAATAATCAGAAGAATAACGATAACAAGAGTAAGAATAATAACTATGTAATAACTTTTGCAACTGCGTAGAGATAATTTGCTACAAACACAGAGTCTGGTCATGCAAATAATGGCCCGGGAGAAGGGGGGTTGGTTCATTCTGCTTGGGTGATCTATTAGAGTCGCGATTTTCCACGTTATCTTTCTTTTTCTTTCACGAAGATCGTGTCCCTTTCGCGTGTTATCTCTCGATCGAACAGACAGAATTCTAGCAGTGAATTTTCCCGAAAAAAACGAATAAACACGAGAAAAAGGAAGGAAGTAAACCCCCTCCCTCTAAATACGATTAAGGAAAATCTAATCAATAATACGATATGTGGATCGCGATGATCTTAACTCGGATATACTCGTTGTACGTACTTGCAAAAGGATGATAGCGCGATGTACCTAATTATATTTCGTACTGTCTAACATCTCTTCGGAAGGAAGTAAACTACCTTAGGTAGTAAAAATTTGCGAGTGAAACAAATGAAACGAATTTTGTTGGTACGACCGATCGATCGATTCGTTCGAGGGGAGGGGGATCGCGCAGAGACAACGGAGCCCCTCCTCATCACCCAAGCAATTCGTGTGCTGCCAAAAGCCGACTTGAGAGGACCGCCGAAAGGGTTTTTGGTTCGCGTGCGTGAATTACGAGATTTATAGACACACACATCCACTCACTACTAAAGCTACGAGAAATAAAAAGTAAATATAGATAGAGAATATATAGAATAGATAGACACAGGGAAGAGACAAAGAAAGGTGGTAAGATATCCATCGGTGGACGAGAATATCATCCACGCCAGCGAACCAAACCGCCCGTTGGTGGCTGGACAAAAGTCAGCGGTTATTGGCATTCGTATAAAAAATGTGGAGATGGGATGTCGTAAAAGCTGTCAAATTAATAATATTCTACTGCAAATAAGTTCAACGCTAGATCAACTGCGACTCCGCAACCATAACAATAAGAGCTAATTACGCTCACGAATAAAAGTGTAGGTTCAATCATAGAGAATACAACGTACGATTGAACGTTAAATAGAGACAGAGTATTAAAACGAAAAACAAAAAACAAAAAAGAGAAAAACGTCCACCCGACTCGAAGAGAGAGATCGCGAAAAGTAATGTTAACAAAATGGCGATCGACGCTGCGGATCGTCTCACGTTCTTTCTTCCTTTCTTTCTCTTTTTTCTTCTATGTACTAGCTAGAAAGCTTTGTCAACGTGTTCTCTGCGTTTTGCGCGTTGATAAATAAAAAAAAAAAAAAAAAAAAAAAAAAAAAAAAAGGACACTTAACTTTTACAATATATAATGATTATCCTGTTAGTGAACAACAGTTTAGACAGATATAAAAGTTAGCGTAAAATATCAAATCGTTTGAAATTATTTTTGATTTCTTCATTGTAAATTGATGAACAATCAAACTTCAATTATTAATATGTTTTTCAAATATTATATACTATATAAAAAGTTATTGTTTAACTTTAATTATACTTCTGTTCAAACGGCATAGAACTACAGAGATGGTACACATTAAAGGTAAGAAGGTGTGAAGTATTGTATCAAGATTCTACCGCAGTAAAGAAATTTAGGATATTGTACAATAACTTCAAATATTTGCTTATTTATTAAAAAAAAAAAAAAAAAAAAGAAGAAGAAAAAGGAGACACGCTACAGCGAGAAACCTGTGCCCGCGGCCACGCGTTTTCGATTCTTGGCCCCGTAGTCCGATTTTGTTTTATTTTTTCCTTTTTTTACCTATCGTTTTCCCGGTTACGTAATGCGTCAGAAGCTCTCTATGCAAGCGACAGGATTGTTCCGTGTTTTCGATTGGCGACAGCGGTAAATTAGAATGGTCTGGAGAGCGTTCAGAGAGCGGGGAAAAAAGTGTTGCACGTCACGTGGAGAATCGTTTTGAAAATTCAAAAAGCTGTTACTATCGCGATGGCACTTTTTTCCTCTTTTTCTTTTTATCTGCTCTTGTTAAAACACGCGTGTTCTGCGCGGTTCAATTTAGAGGATCACGCCATTGTCGTTTTTATAGAATTCAACTTGATTGTTTTGAAAGAACCGTATAGGAGGGTTGGAAACGTAGGAAATGATGATATTTATCGTACAACTGTAAAAGGAGCGATTCCTTCGAAATTGATCGAACATTTTTCTTAATAAAATTTTCTTGCGCCAATCTTTCTTCTCGAGAAAATCAATTGCTTTCCGTGTACTTTGCTAACATATTAACATCGCATCGTCTCGTATCTCCAAGATACAACGTTTCTTACAAGAAAATTTTATCTTATATCGTCGACTCGTGTTTCCATAAAGAATCACCACTTTTATCAATTGCGCAATCAATTCAATCATATCCTGCCAATATCGTAATATGGACACGCGAGTTTCGAGGTGGCTCGATGAAATTCGAAGCAACACGCAACCGATGCTAATACAGGGACTATATACTAATATTAATATACATGCAATACATGTTCGGACATTACGTAACAACGGTCCATAACCGTGAGAAATTTTTCTAATGCGATTAAAAAATTAATTAAAAAAAAAAAAAACGATAGATGCATAGAAAAGGGGCGAAGAGACAAATTGATCGAAGTACTGAAGCGTTTTAGGGTAAAGAGAAAAAATATACAGGGTGCTTCAAGGTAAATGCTATTTGAGATAGTTTGCAAACTAACAGTTGTATAATGGTAAATGGCAAAAAAGACTGGATTTTTCTTTACTTATTTACGAGAAAGATGAATAATGGCAAATAAATGAAAAGTATGAAATTCGATTTTTTTTTGCCGGACAAAATATCTTTTCTTTTCTTACATATAATAATCTTCGTTTATCCGTTGTAAATCCATTATAAATCAAAGTTAAGTAACAAAATATATACATAACGTTCTATGTAGAGATATGAAATGAACTTTGGGACAACATAAAAAAGGACAAGTAAAATAATCAGTTTCACCCTCTCCGTCTCTCTCTGTGCAAAAACGATAGAGACATTAGTTTAAATATCGGTTCAAACACCACTATTCTCAAAGCACCCAATGCTCTTCAAATGCGTATCCCGACAATAAGGTCCACAATTAACGCTCAACGTTAATGAAAGAAGCGTAATCAAGACAATGGCATGATAGATATAATAATAATAATAATAATGTATATAATATAACAATAACAATATATATGTATATAATCTATATAATATATACATATATGGCAAAGTCGTACTAATTACTGAATAAGAAGCGTGCATCTCTTTCTTCGTGAATAAGGTTTTCTTTGTTTAAGGGGGAGTGACGACAACGCTTTCGAAATAGCATAATAATAATAACGATAATAATAATAATAATAATATTTATCGACGTAATAATAATAATAATAATAATAATAATAGACAAACACCAGATAAGGCAGTGGTTATTCGCAGTTATAGTTGCGGTGAGCAGTCGTGAGGGAGATGCCCCCAAAAGCTACGTGTTAGCCAAAGTTACCGAAGGTTCAGGTATCACGTCCGATCGTTCCAGTTCTTTTCCGAAAATTATAAGAAGCAAGCTAACAACAATTCCTACGTAAAACGTAACAAACCAAATGGTAAATAAATGGTAAAAAGAAACCTCAGAGCGATCGAACGTCTCCCTCCCCCCTGTTAACCTTGAAGGTTAGCAGCATTAAAAGTTCGGGCTTGCATCAAAGCACCAAGACGATCTGCATGAATGTTAAACAATCTCTTTTAGTCGGGAGACCGTGGACAGGAGATCGTCGTGGGTTTCGTTGAAATCCAATGAAGACTCCATGCCGTAGGCGGCCTCCTAGTTTCTTGCTATACCACAAAAACACCATAGGTAGGACTAATACGTCGCTCTCCTGATCATACCGATAGGATCGTTATTGACAAACAAGAGATTAAAAAGGAACATAAAAAAAGAGAAAAAAAACATAAGAGTGAGAGGTAACACAGGCACATTACCACGCATGCATTTCGAATTTCGTTTCACCTGTTCAATCACCGTCTGGCGCTTCTAATGCAGACCCGAGACTGGGTAAAAAACTGGTTACAATAATGAGTCTACCTGTCCGCAGCTGTCTGTGTAGACGACACAGTGAGCGTTTTGGGGGACCACTTGGGCCCCGACAGTGGCTAAGGCTGCTAAGGCGATCCACATGCAGCAAACGAGGCAGTGTTCGGTACGGTTTTTTTTATTATTATATATTTTTTTGAAGTATTTGGTAGCAGTAGTTTTTTTTTTATTATCATTACATATATTATTATTTTGTATATATATATATTTTAAAATTTGATTTGGTTTGATTTGGTTTGATTTGGTTTTTGGTTTTATTCGTGGTTTTTTATTAGCAGTCGATCGAATTCGGTGGAGAAGGCACCAAAATCAAAGTGAAGTACGCCGAACGTGCCCTCGGAGCACCCAGGTACATGTACACGGAAAAAAAAGAATTCGAGTATGTTGTAGGTAATAGTAGTAGTAGTAGTAGTGGTAGTAGTAGTAGTGGTAGTAGTAGTAGTGGTAGTAGTAGTAGTGGTAGTAGTAGTAGTGGTAGTAGTAGTAGTGGTAGTAGTAGTAGTGGTAGTAGTAGTAGTGGTAGTAGTAGTAGTGGTAGTAGTAGTAGTGGTAGTAGTAGTAGTGGTAGTAGTAGTAGTGGTAGTAGTAGTAGTGGTAGTAGTAGTAGTGGTAGTAGTAGTAGTGGTAGTAGTAGTAGTGGTAGTAGTAGTAGTGGTAGTAGTAGTAGTGGTAGTAGTAGTAGTGGTAGTAGTAGTAGTGGTAGTAGTAGTAGTGGTAGTAGTAGTAGTGGTAGTAGTAGTAGTGGTAGTAGTAGTAGTGGTAGTAGTAGTAGTGGTAGTAGTAGTAGTGGTAGTAGTAGTAGTGGTAGTAGTAGTAGTGGTAGTAGTAGTAGTGGTAGTAGTAGTAGTGGTAGTAGTAGTAGTGGTGGTAGTAGTAGTGGTGGTAGTAGTAGTGGTGGTAGTAGTAGTGGTGGTAGTAGTAGTGGTGGTAGTAGTAGTGGTGGTAGTAGTAGTGGTGGTAGTAGTAGTGGTGGTAGTAGTAGTGGTGGTAGTAGTAGTGGTGGTAGTAGTAGTGGTGGTAGTAGTAGTGGTGGTAGTAGTAGTGGTGGTAGTAGTAGTGGTGGTAGTAGTAGTGGTGGTAGTAGTAGTGGTGGTAGTAGTAGTGGTGGTAGTAGTAGTGGTGGTAGTAGTAGTGGTGGTAGTAGTAGTGGTGGTAGTAGTAGTGGTGGTAGTAGTAGTGGTGGTAGTAGTAGTGGTGGTAGTAGTAGTGGTGGTAGTAGTAGTGGTGGTAGTAGTAGTGGTGGTAGTAGTAGTGGTGGTAGTAGTAGTGGTGGTAGTAGTAGTGGTGGTAGTAGTAGTGGTGGTAGTAGTAGTGGTGGTAGTAGTAGTGGTGGTAGTAGTAGTGGTAGTAGTAGTAGTGGTAGTAGTAGTAGTGGCGGTGGTGGTAGTGGTAGAAGTAGTAGTAGTAGTGGTAATAGTAGTGATGGTAGTAGCAGTAATTGTTGTTGTTGGTTTTATCGACTCAAAGGTGGATATTTTATTATTTTTAAATTATTGTCGTATTAGTCGTCGCATCGTTCGTTGGAAGATGTCCGCCAGAAAAGAGGGAACACGAAGATGTAGTTTTTCGCGATTATTGTTTATTTTTCGCGAAGTTTTGTGATATTTGTTTTAGTAGTGGACATCGTCGCAGCGGTTGCGTTATTCCGTTGTTTCACGATCGGTTTATGGATAAAAATGGTCAACGTTGGCGGCGGGGAATGGCCAAGGGGTTGCGACAGAATGATTGTGTGTATGTCGCGTATGTATGATAAAAATTGTGTGCGACACGCGCGTTATCCGTGTATATATGTACATTTACCATCGTCGTTATACGCGTATCGAAAATTGTCGCGCGAGTCGAAGATGTTCGCGAAGCCATGAAATGATGCGTTTTTTCATGTACAAATGTATTCATGTATATATATATCACCATTTTCCATTTTTTGTTGTTGTATTTTTGTTGTATTTTATTGATATTTTTGACGTTTCGTTAATGAGAAAGAATAGATGCATGTACCAGGGTGTAGAAAATGTATATACGCGGACATACATATGCCAAAAAAATATGGTAAATTATAACGTGAATTACGATTGTCGTCGTTGTTTCACGGGTGATGGGCGGACATGGCGGCGATAATGCGGCAGCGGTGCACACATACCAAGCCAGCGTTCAAATATTTAGTTGTACGTGTGTACGTGTATGAGTATCGTGTATCGACCACGCGTGAACGCATCGATGACGATCGAGAAACAGATGGATTCCGCGTGATAACACGTGCAGAAAAAAGGATGACCGGAAGTGGAGCGGTATCGGTTCGAGGAATGATTCCGTGAAACGGCCCATCACCGAGATTCGTTCGCCGACCGAGTAATATCGCGTATATTTAATTTATTTTATCGTCGTGATGTAGAAGCGAGCACGTGTGACGGCAGAAAAAGATCGAATAACCGTGTGTGTATAACGAGTGCGAATTTCACGGAGAAAATGGGATAGAAGAGAGAAGACGGTGGCGAGGATAGTAGGGGTATATTCGAGTAGGAAATAGAAAGTGGACAAAACGGCAAGTAGGGAAGAAGAGGAAAGAAAATGGAGGAAAAGGAAAGAAAGGGAAAAATGAAAATCCCCGCCGAATAGAAACGAAAGGAAGAAAAATTAAAATAGAAAAGGAGGGAAGAAGGAGAGAAGGTGAGGATCGGTCGAACGTGTAGAGGTTCGTTGGCAGCGCATGGATCGGGAAATGGTCACAATCGCCACATGAATGTAATTAATCGGAGAAGGAGTATTCAGGATTGGATTTCGCAGCAGTCGTCGCAGATTCCGTGGAACGGGTGGATAACTCAGGCACGTACGGCGTTTCAGGATCAATTTCAGGATCGGGAGAGGGTGATTCGGGCACGTGCGTTAGAGGGCCGGTGTGGTGCGGTCGTGGTGGACGTTGGACGAGAGAGAGTGAGAGAATGAGTGAGTGAGTGAGTGAGTGTGTGTGGTGTGTGTGTGTGTGTGTGTGTGTGTGAGTGAGTGAGTGAGTGAGTGTGAGAGAGAGAGAGAGAGAGAGAGAGAGAGAGAGAGAGAGAGAGAGAGAGAGAGAGAGAGAGAGAGAGAGAGAGAGAGAGAGAGAGAGAGAGAGAGAGAGAGAGAGAGAGAGAGAGAGAGAGAGAGAGAGAGAGAGAGAGAGAGAGAGAGAGAGAGAGAGAGAGAGAGAGAGAGAGAGAGAGAGAGAGAGAGAGAGAGAGAGAGAGAGAGAGAGAGAGAGAGAGAGAGAGAGAGAGAGAGAGAGAGAGAGAGAGAGAGAGAGAGAGAGAGAGAGAGAGAGAGAGAGAGAGAGAGAGAGAGAGAGAGAGAGAGAGAGAGAGAGAGAGAGAGAGAGAGAGAGAGAGAGAGAGAGAGAGAGAGAGAGAGAGAGAGAGAGAGAGAGAGAGAGAGAGAGAGAGAGAGAGAGAGAGAGAGAGAGAGAGAGAGAGAGAGAGAGAGAGAGAGAGAGAGAGAGAGAGAGAGAGAGAGAGAGAGAGAGAGAGAGAGAGAGAGAGAGAGAGAGAGAGAGAGAGAGAGAGAGAGAGAGAGAGAGAGAGAGAGAGAGAGAGAGAGAGAGAGAGAGAGAGAGAGAGAGAGAGAGAGAGAGAGAGAGAGAGAGAGAGAGAGAGAGAGAGAGAGAGAGAGAGAGAGAGAGAGAGAGAGAGAGAGAGAGAGAGAGAGAGAGAGAGAGAGAGAGAGAGAGAGAGAGCCGGAATAGTAATCGTCGACGGAACCGGAATGTAAGCGTTGACGGGACGGAGATCAAACAATTGTATGCGTGGTAATTTTCGATCGAAAGACGTGCGGTGGAAATCCAGGCGAGGGCAAGCATGAAACAGAAAGTTTAAAGAGAAGATTATGAACGATCGCGCGATTCAACGTGCAACTGATTGCTTTTGCTATCTGGGATCGAATATGTGTGTACACGCAGTGAATTGTTCTCTTTGTTTCCTTTTGCTAGTATGTACCCATGTATATGCGTTTATAGATATTAGGTTGTTCTGTAAATAAACGTCGAGATGCTGTCTCAACCATTCGTAAATATAAAGATAATTTGCAGCGGTTGTTTCCGTCTGCGTTATTTCGTTTAGAACGACGGTCATCTGCGTAAACCAGCGAGTTTGTAGAACGTAGAAGAATCGCGCTGTACGAGAAAAAAGTGTAGCGATGACATTTATCGTGTAACAACCTAATATGCAGTAACTTGTGTATACGTATGTATGTGAGCACGTTTTACGCTTCAAGAAACAAACAAAATACAGTACAATTCACAGCAATAAATATTTAACTACGTGTCTAACATGGTTTCTCGTTCCGTGACGAGCAACTCTTGTTACGAGAAAGCGGAGAATGAACGATTTCGAACCAAATTTTGTTCGATCTTAATGCAATCGTGCTTTTCCGCGAAATAGACGTTTGTAAATAATAAAAAAGATTATATTCGCATGCGCTTAAGCTTCGTTATTTCGGGTTATGTTCGTGTGATTATGTATCCCGTTCGTATTGTGTGAAAATTTATACATATACAGTGTGTTCACGCTATTAATCGGCGCTTCTTTCGTAAATGGCAAATTTATCCTTTTTTATTCTTCTGATTTATCGATGGTAGATTTGCGAATCCATTTACGAAGGAGACGTTGAGAAACAACGAGCGTGCTGTACATGTACGTAAATACCTACTACGTGTATGAATTAACGACGATGTCGCAGCGTTAAAACAGAATCGCAATTATGAAATTAAAATAAACAGAGACAGAGATAGAAATTGCATGAGAGAGAAAGACATAGAAATAGATATAAAGAGATATAGCAAAGAAACAATTTTTATTTCGTTCGTACATGATAGGCGGTGAAAGATACAGAGAAAAAAGATACGAGCACAAGCCATCGATGTCACTTTTATCTACGAAACGCGTGTCGCGTGTTGAAAGCCGTTAAAAAAATGTACGATATATATTTATAACTACGTGCGCGCTAATCAAAATACAGAGAAGAAGCGATGTATATACGCGTCTAAAGAAACAGTCTCGCTCGGTAAAACGAGATTATTACGAATTAATTAATCGTGAAGCGTCGAGGTGCTTGAAGCTTGCATATGCGACAAAATAAAGTGCTACTGCGATACTTACATCGGAAAGAGTGCTTCACATCGGTTTCTATATCGACACAGGTGTATACAGATTAGACAGAACTACGATTTGACCCGATATCCAAACACGATATACGTATATCTATATATTGTCTTTTTCTTCGAAAGCATCTATCACAATTTTCGGTGTGTTCGGTTGGTTCCGTTCGAACGTATCGTTCAAGCTAATAGTCTGATCGCTCGAGTCGTATTTCAAGATATTCAAAACGAAATTACGCTGGACGACAGGGGGAATCGGTTCTGTCCATTCATATCCACCGATCGGCCGTCATACGTTGGACGTTAGAGTGCGGCGATAAACCATCGGTCAAATCGTCCTGGCCATTCGAGTGCAGCTCCGGCTTAATTTGCTCCAGCTCTGTTCGTGCGGTGCCATGAACATTTATTTTACGTATTCGCGATATGTAATGGCATCGACGAGTACTTTTCGCGTTTATTTTTTCTTTTTTTGTCTGAAATGGTCGCGGCCGCGCGGAGTCGCGCGTACGTTTCGTGTCACTCTTATACTATGATGAAAATCATCGGCATATACCTATACATATATGCGTGGTTAACGAATGATTCGAAAAGTAGCGTCGCGATAATGAAAACGAATAGCGTATTCCTCGACGAGGAAAGAATCGATCGTTCGATCGATCGATATTTTCTCTCTTTCTGACACCGATACTTTTTTTCTTTTTTCGTCACTTGCTATTTCGCATTCTTATAGCCTTTTTTTCGTATCTCTTTCGTTCGTTTTGTAGTTTCGATGACACAGAACGTCGCGTAGCGTTAAGATTCGTGAAATCGCCGAACAATTCTGCGTAGCACTCTTCTCGCCTTTGAATCGCAAGGCAATTTTTAAAGCGATCGAAACAGGTGAGGAGGCCTCGGCGCGTTATAGTACTGTATATATATATGTATATTTATATATATATATATATATATACTTGATGCGATCAAAAGCGTGGATTATTTTATATATATATATATATGTATAGAGATATGTATAAAATATACATAGGTTGTAAATAGAGATGCATGAATACAGCCTGTTTCGGTAACACACCCTTTGGAATCACGATTTCTCGGTAATACCCGGTTTTGCTTCTGGTTTACCGAGACTCGATTCGTGTTGCAAAGGTCTCTCTCCATGTGCCAAGCAATTACAAAACAATTCAGTAGGCACACGCGCGAATTTCTTACACAGGCGAGATAGCGGCGAAATAATATAATAATCGAAGCTGAATAAGAAGCCGACCGAACGCAAAGGTGGATTACTTGGATCGGAAGTTACTTCGAAGAAGGTCGATTTTCATTCCTTTCTACGTTTCTCGTTCGATCGCCGATTATCCGTATCAGATTGTCCCATGTTTCTTCGTGCAATTTCGATCTAATTCGATGACATTAAATCCGGCTTTCTCGCCTCTGCCTCTTAGGCGTACGTATTTTGCAACGTGTTTCTTCGAAACGTTAATTACTTACTTTCTCTTACTTTGGCTATTTGGCATTTGGCTAAAAAACTATATTTCGAAATGACTTCTTTTAATTCTAATTTTAAAGAAGATAATTTTAAAAGACAGTCGATCGGAAGCACAAAGTACACGCAATTCGTATGTTTCGTATCGACCTTCTTCTCGACGATTATTAGTAAAATCCTAATGGAAGGAGAGGAGAACTCTCTCTAATGTGGCGATTGTTGATAAAATCGTGGATGAGGGAGAGGTAATTCGACGTGACAAGATATACGGATAATATACCTAGACGTTACTCCTCTGTGTCTCTGAATTTCGCAACTAAAGCGCAGGAGAAGCTGTGGTAGAGGCGGAAAGGTCAGGAACATTTATATATAGATGTACAGTACATATATAGGATATATATCTGTACATATGTATATAACGTAATTTTACGTTTAGAGAGACGAGAAAGAAATAGAGAGTGGAAAAAAAAAAGAAAAAAAAGGGAAAATGCGAGCTGTACGCTCGCTTTGACGGCGTCCGTCATAATAAAGAAGCGGCTAACGTCTACATACAAGATTTCAGAAAACGACCGTGTGCTTGGCATCGTCTAAATTCTAATGTGTGCGCCCTTTGAAGCGAGGCGGAAAAAACAATTTCCACGACAAATTCAACAATCACTTTCTTTTTCACTCTCCTCTCTCTTTTGATCCATCGAGTACGCGAACAGCTTTGAAAACGAATCGAAATAAATAATCGCAGAAATAAAATCGCGCAAATGATAAACGAAATTGAAACGAAATACGGCGAACGAAATACATGAAATATTGAAAATGATAATTGGGTCACTCTGCCGATAATTCGATTTTCCACGAACGCTAAATAAATTGCGAAAGAATGCTACGTTTGAAAATTGATCGATAAATTTGAAGATAAATACTAGAAAAAAATTTGAAAAAAAGAACGCTGAAAAAAGTAAGTAACAATACAAGCACCAAGTCGAACAGATTGTCAAAGGATATTAAAAACAAGGGAAGCAGGAAGCGAGGCTAAGACTGTGAGCTATTAGGGGCGCAATATCGAGTAATACATGAGTATATGTATACATATACATATATAACATATATAACGTATATGTATATATATATATATAGATATAAATATTACAAGGGATTAGCGAGTTCTCGGGAAGTTTCGTTTCGATAGAAAGAGATGAAATAAGAAGCATTAATAAAACAAATATTCATGCATTTCTCAAGCATTATTATTACAAATACTGGCTGACTCCTTGACAAACCCCGTGAGCGTGCACGCGCAAAAACGCATTCGGGACCTCGAAGACTCATTTGCATCATCGTTTCATATTCATTCGTTCTCTTAAAATTTCGTGTTTTTTTCCTTCTCGTATTAAATTGTTTTCTACCTAACACTATCTCTTTCCTTACTATCCCTTATTTTCTCTCGATTCATAAACGTGTATATTCTTTTTCTGCTGTTTATCTGTGAGTCGACGACGCAGGCTACACGCGGCTATATCATATACTCGTATTATCGTATTCTATGGTATGTACGTGTAACGTAGTTATTAATCCATCGATAACTGTTAATTCGATTCCTCGACATTGGAAAATGAATGACGTGTCGTTCTTTTTTCTTTTTCTCTCCTCTATTCTCATAGGACGAATTTTCTCGTCTCGCGGTTATCATTATCGTTTCGCTTTCATGGACGTGACGATATCGTGCAACGTGAACCTACGTGTCCATGTGTATGTATATGTATCTGTCTATGTATGTGTATATCATAATCATGTGTGACTCGTGTGAACACCAACACGCATACAAATGGTCAAGAAATCCTTCGAATCCGTTTACAATCGTTAAATCGCATCTTTCTCGTTCGTCGACATTCTACGTTCTTTCTTTCTACATTCTTTTTACGTTCCCGAGGTTGTCGCTGGTATAACGTTAATAGCGTCAAAGAGACTGTAATCCGTTCCTCCGACGTCGTTTCAGACGATTGCATACACGACTATTTCGACATTCGATTTTTCGACGTGGCGTGCATGAAATAACGTACGAGTATAATTGAAAAAATCAGAGACAAAACGGTACATGATAATAAATACTATCTGTATGTAGTACGCCGTGAAACGTGGATTTCTTTCTTATATCGTTTATAATCCTTAATTCACATTTTATATGTATAATATGTATATATGTATAATAGATCGGCATAGTTCGTAATATAATATGGTTACCACCTTAGCAACGATGGTCGATTATCTTGCGACATATACCGACCACTTTTTTTCGTTGCACGATATCTATGCAGATGCAACATTAATCAATAGGTATGCTTACGTTCGTATTTAATATAAATATAATTATTATATATCATGTAAGTATTATATATGTATATTAGACGTTGGATGCTTTTTTAATGTGTTTTTCTCCTCTCAGTTTACTCTTGTATACTCTAGTACACATGTGTCGTTTGTGTGCAACGGTGTACGAGTGCAAGGGGAAGGCACTTGCGCTGTTTTTCGATCGACACCTCGTGGAAAGTTTGGCACTGCGTATTCTTTCGTCGATGATTGTCCGTTAAAAGTTAAAAAGCAAGAAAATAAACGAAGGGAAAAGATTTATAAAATCATTATCGAATATTTAAAAAATATTGAAATTTCTACACCGATACCGCACAGGCATACCGATCGCGTCTATATCGGTTGAACAATCGAGCTCGCAGAAAGATGCAGTTCCAGAATTTCGCCGAGGATCTAGGAAAAATCCAGCCACCCTCTCGGTAGTGTACGTACAAGTGTGAACAGCGAGTTGAGGAACCCTAGAGTTGTCGGTTCATGTGCGTGACTCGTTAGAAACCGGAAATACGCCTACGATACTTATGCGCATCCTCTGTGCGAGGCATTTTCGAGGTCGTTCGAATTCCTTCACGAACCGTGTATATCGATACGTTATTCGCGTATCTCTGTATACAGGGTGTATCCAACGGTACTAGCACGATATTCAAGAGATATTCGGTTTAGCGTAGCTACAGCAAGATGCGATATGTTGCGCGAAAGTCTTTATATTTCGACTATCGTGTTTTAGAATCTTTTAGCAAGAAAATATTTTCTCTCGATAAGACAAATAAGTAGTCTGATGTATTTAAAAAGAACGAAGTATTACATGACAATTCTTTAGTTTCAAATTTTCCAGCGCGGTTTTTGATTTGCTCGCTGTAAAGTTTTCTACGTCTACGTACGAATTGCGATATTTACGAGATACACCCTGCATCCGTATCTGTGTGTGCGTGTGTGTATGTGTATGCGTGTGTGTAAAGATGTAAATGGCAAGGTGTATGCCAGAGTACGTGTATACATGTCGCGTGTCCTCTGCGAATACGTATTTGTCAGCGTTATATGTACATCAAAAAAGTACCATCACAACGAATTACCATTTTGCTTTCTTCCAGAGTTTCTTCGCCTTTGGCCGCGAAACTAACGACAATCTCTTTCTCTATGCTTCGCCTGTCAATACAAAATAACCGCGTTTACACTCTGTCGCTATGGAAGACCGTGTTTCCTGAACAATGTTGCTCCCGTAATGGGAGGATGCCGTAAAAATCGACCACGAATCGTCTCGACGTTTTGTGCGTGTCGTATTTTGCGCGCACATTCTGTGCATATGTTCTGTGTGTACATATGTTCTGTGTCTATGTAAGTATGTATATAGTATACTCTATTTCAATCGCAGCAGAAAAATTGCCTTCGAATTTCGCGGCCAAAACGAAAGGAACCGGGAGGAAACGAGAACACGCGTTCGCGAACTTCCTCTTTCAGATACTCGACAACTTCCTACTTTCTTTTTAAACTTTTAACAAAATAAGAATAACACAATTTTTTTTACAATTCGCTTGACAATTATCAATGGCGTACGGATCAAAGGAAACTAATTCCTGGTTACAAAAATACTAATTCCAATTTTGTTTAAATAATCGCCATCACGTAGTACCACGTACTCCACAGCTACTCTTATCTGATTTCTTTAACCTCTTTCTCCTCTTCACTGTATATGCCAGTGAATATTTTAATATGTATGTACTTATATACAATACATATATGAATATCTATACATACAATATACTCTTGTTTATTCATTCGTACGTAGAGAAAATTATTATTTACACACATATATAGATCTACAATATGTTTAAATATAATATACGTATATTTATATATATTTCTTTTTTCATCGTTAGTTATTATCGTATCATCATCATCATCATCATCATCATTGTAATCAGCGTAATCGCTACTTCGACTAAACGAACTTTCAAATCACTGGTAGACACAAGTACGAATACGCAAGACAGAGAAAACCTCTGTCTCCATTTTTTTTTACTCATCGGCGAGCGATATTTCCTTTCTTTTTCGCGTAACATAACCGTATTTTCGGTCATGTTTCTCTTTCATGTACTCGAATTAATTACTGTTCGATAAGAAGTGCGCAAATATATATCGTATATATATATATGTATGCGTAATTATATTTAACGCGTATGCATGTATAGATATATAATGTATATATTTCTTTGTCCTCTTGACGATTACTCGCGCGTATTTGTTGAACGTTTTTGTGCGGTCGTGTACCATTAATGCGCATGTGAACTCGTTTCATATACGTTTCTCTTTTGCGTAAGTGTTTTCTTTTTGTTTTGTCCTTTTCTTCGTTACAACAATTATCGAGAGCCTCCTCTCGTCTTCCTCCCTGTATCTTCTTTTCTCTCGAATTCAGCCTTTTCCTTAATGCGTTTAGTGGTTTCGTCTCTGTTATTTTTTCTATTCGTATCCGCTAATCGCGTAAATGCATGTCTTTTTCTGTTATTTTTCCCTTTTTTTTTTTTCGTATTTTAATCGATTTTCTCTTAATCGTTCGTTAATTCCATCGTATCACTCCGCGTTACGCCCTTTTTGTGTTTTCCTTACCGATCGGTTTATTTTCTTTTCCGTTTTTCGTTTTCCCTCTCGGCTAAATGCATAAGCTCGTGAGTTGCAATTGACGAGGTTCACTGTATGCAAATTATACTCCCCCGAATTGAATACGTAAAAGACAGCGCAGACTGTCTTCGGCTGTTTCACACGCTATTATATACTAATAGATAAATATATATATGTATGTATGTGTATGTATGTATGTGTGTGCGCGCGAGTGTGTGTCTGTGTGTGTACAATCATAGCGCTAGATAAAATAAGACAGGACGAAGTCTGTTTGCTAAAATCTATGCACGTACGTTAATCGTGCGAGTTTAAAAGTATCGCCCGGAACACGACGGCGTTTCTGTTTCAATCTCATCGATGTGCAAGGTGTTTCTAGGACACATACGTTAGTATAATAGTTGCAATTAATTTCTAAAACTAAGTGGAAGGGGCGGAGTTCGGATCGGTAGAAATTTCAGTGACAATTCCGATGACACCAGTCTCGAGTATCAATGATCGGCGGTTTTGAAACGTCGCGACGCGCTTAATTATTTGATTTAATTATCAAGGCGAAAAGATGCTGAAAAAGTACGATTATCCTTACTAAAGTAAATGTAAGATTCGTAAAGAATGAAAATTCGCTTCTCTTTGTCTCACTGTTTTCCTTCTTTCCCGCTCCGCCTCTCCGTTTCTTTAACAGTAACCTATGATAAATAATTAAAAATAATTAAAATCTGAGAAACGATAAACGAACAATATATAGCGAATAAAATTCCACAGACTTCGACTATAAAGAATTGAACGCAGACTAACGCGAAATATTCGCAGTGGCAACCACTTTTCTGACGCTAGGCTAGATTCGTGATAACGAATGTTACGACTTATGTGTGTCATTGTTCACGGCGAGTGGGAAAAGTTCCCGTTATACCTGCGAATTTCAAGCGTTTTCTTTTCTTACGTGCTTGATAGATCTACGTATTCAGGTACTTATGCCCGAAAGGTAAAAGCGCTGTTCGTTGCCGCGACAAATATTGAAAATATACGTAGCTAAAATTATAAATTTCCTGGTAGCTGACAGATTATAAATTTATCTTATGAGACAACAATAAAATTAACAACGAGACACGTTAATACAACAACTTATACATTGTCAAATATTCTGATTTAAAAAAATTTTTCTTATCCGACTCACAGCTCAGGAATCAAACGATCTGGACATAATTTTGAATAACAGAACAGTTCTTATTATTGCACGTTAGTTTTAAAAACTCGTATCATTCTTTACCGCGTACTAAGAAAGAACAAGTGTCCGAATAGTTTTGTGCTACAGCGTACGCGAATTCCTGTGCCTCTGTAAATATTTCACGTAGGACTGCAGTACTTTTAATAACACGCAAGCAATTAAGTTAACATTAATCGGTAATCGACTCAGAATGGACTTCAACAGGCCAACTGAAAAGATTACGACGGGATTAACAATATTCTATGACTTAAAAAGGCAAGTTTCGTGTACCCGCGTAACGTGGCTTAGGCCGAGCATCGCTTCCGTCCATCTTCACGTAGAAAATAAAAAATATATAGAATATATTATATACGTAATATAGAACAAACACCTATATATATATAGAATACAATAATCGATCTGATGATCTGACGAAGGAACGATATTCTTTCTTCGATAGGTCACAACAAACGAAACAATATTCTGAACAAAAGAAAACAAAGGATTACGTGGTGTCACGCGGTATAAATTTCAATAAATTTTTCGTCTCACTCCTAGTACTTATCGTACAAAATAACGTACGCTACAGCAGTAAAATCACTCGCATTTTTCTTCCTCTCGAAGCTACAAATAAAGGAAATAAAGAAACGTTATGCGTTTAATAGTGTACAGCTGGAGCGTGTTTAAAAAAAAAAAAAAGAAAATAAAAATGAGAAACAAGAAGCGATAGTCGCGATTAAAAACTTATTCCGATGGCTCGTGCAATTGGCAAGTCTTCGTGTCGAGTCGCTCTATTTAAAACAGAGAATAATAGAGATAAAAGAATGGGGAAAATAAAACGCGAAACGATCAAATCGAACCGCCGTGCGTGGAAGTTTCAGCATTGCTACTTTCGCCACAACGAAACGGGTTAGAAATGAAAAAAGGTTGAATCGTATTCGTCAAAAGTTCTCGCATCGTTATTTTCTATTCGTCGCGTATAAGCGTTACACATGTCTACGAAACACTCCAAGTGGAATCGAGTCGATAAGGCACTGTTCACCGACAATGTCTGACTAGAAAATGAATCTACATTTTTCGGAACTCTTGTTTGTTTGTTTATTTCTTTGTTACGAGTTTCTCATCGCTTATTTCGACGTTTCATTTCTCGTTTCGCATCCGCTCGCTGTATATTCTCTCTTTCATCAACAGGAACGGTCGCGTTCACCTTACATATTCAATTCCTTGTACGCTACAACGACACACGTTTATATCTAGCTAAACTCCGTATTTATCTTTCGCGCTAAATGAAAAAATAGGTCGGCAACGTTGATCTAATCTTCGATATCCAATTCCATATTCTACGAGTCACTCTACGTAGCTACGTCAAACGAATAAAAATTAACACACACGAAAAAACTCCTCGGCCCTGATATCTCGAAGATCGCCAGACCACGAAGAAGATCCGAAAGAGTCGGCACGCGGCGTTCCCATTCGAAAGAGAGGACGCAGAGGACCCAGAAGAAGGAACCATAACGTTCGTTAGACGTGGAAGAGGAAGAAACGCGTTGCCCCCTCTCCGTACGTCCGACGAAATTCATTTACGAGGTCTTCATCTTTTTGTACGGCTGCATGATCACGCCCGAGCTGACTGGAATAGCAACCTGCGGTTGCGCCGCGATCGTCGCCGGATTTGGAATCTGCGGTATCTGTGGGACACCCGGTACACC
>NT_177499.1:91044-91330 GCF_000188095.3 Bombus impatiens
AGTCGCGACTCCAGGCATGCTGGCGACACCCGGTAGAACCGTGTAGGGATTTTGGACGTAAGGATTACCTTGGACCGCGGCCGCAGCGCTAGGAACCCCAGGTATCGAGGCTTGAACGTAAGGATTTGGCAAGATCTGTTGCCTCATCAAAGAGTAAGGATTGATAGGAGCGCCGGTGGGTGGTCTCGAGTAGGCCAAGATTCCAGCGGAGAGCGGAGAGGCCAAGGCGCCGGGAATCCCCGCTAGGTTCGGAATCACCGGCCTAGGTGTCGCCGTTGTCGCCGGT
>NT_177499.1:91435-109084 GCF_000188095.3 Bombus impatiens
TGCACCTCCAGCTGCCGCGGCTGGATTCACCAGAGCTTGTTTGTTCAAAGCTACACCGGTATAATTCAGGGCGGTAAGCTGATTAATACCGTAAGATTGCGACGCCTGAGACAGCTTAATGGCTTTCGCGTAATTCTTCTGGGCGACCTCTTTCGCGAGAGCGGCAGGATCAAGGTGCGTAGGCAATCCGGAAGCCATGCCGAGGCTGTTGAGCATGTTCAACCCAGCCACGTTCGAGGCATTGTAGTTGGGCATCGATACCATATTCGTGACCGATGGTACGTTCGTCATGGAGGCCATGGAGGCCATGTTAACCACGCCTGGCATCGAGCTCAGACCAGCGACTGAAGTCAATGGACTCATCGCGGGCTGCACGGAAGCAGCTGACAATGCCAATTGGTTCTGTATCTGTTGCTGTTGCTGTTGTAATTGATGTTGCTGGTGCTGTTGGTGCTGGTGTTGCTGCTGCTGCTGGTGTTGCTGCTGAGCTTGTTGCTGTTGATGCTGTGCCTGTTGGTGTTGTTGTTGTTGTTGCTGCTGCTGCTGCTGCTGTTGTTGTTGTTGTTGTTGTTGCGAAATGGTCGAGGGACTCGCGTGATTCAATTCGGGGGAGTTATGCGCGTTTTCTGACGCGTCGTGATTCTGCGTCGCATTCGGCTGCTTGTTATTGCCGCTACTATTGTTACTGTTATTGTCGGCGGTTGGAGGTGGTGGCGGTGGATTGTTGCAGGGATCCATCAGCACGCCATTGTTGGCGTCGGCGCAGTTATTCACTGTGGCGCCACTGGTTCCCTGAGAGGAGGAGGAGGACTGAACCACCACCGCGTGGTGGTTGCTTTGCACGTTCGGGGGTTGCACGACCGATTGGTTAGAGGTTTGAGTGGGTAGGGGTGGTGTTCCAGTGTACTCACATGACACAGGCACGAACGGCTGCTGCAGCTGCATTAACTGTTGATAGGTCGTCGCGCCGGTTGGCTGATAGACCGGCATGCCGGACTTGTCGCCCGCCGGTCGTTTATACGGAACCATTCCTGGGAAGGCCTATAAAACAGAATCATGGAAAACGGTTGCGATTAGTAAGGATAACGATTCGTCGTTCGCAGGGGTGGGCCTAGCGAGCGGAGTCCTCCGGATAAACAACGCAACACGCGCCGTCTTTTTCAGGTCTTTTCGCTTCCCGTTGTTCTTTTTTTTGCTTTTTTCGTTTTTTTTCTTTATCTTTTCACGTTTAAGGAAGGCTGCGAGATTCGTTTTGCGTACGAAACTGCTTTTTCAAGTACAAACGTGGCTTGAGTTAAGTAAATTTGTTTATTTTTTATGTCGTCGCAGCAAGAAACACTTGGACGTTAACTCGCGTTAAAAAATAAATATACGTGTAGTTTTATTATTCACGAAAAAATATTATCGAAAATCTTACAGAAGACAATGATATTTATCGTTAATACGGTTAAGAGTTTCGACAAAATTTCACGGGATGCAAGAATATACGGCACAACGCGGGAAGAGTACCATAAAATCGTTTCCTCTCGTTCTTTTTCGTTTAACTCGATTCATTAAACGCGCGGAAACAATCTATGGTGTACATGTGCATAAAAAGCACGAGATCGGAACAAAGGAAAATGTACTACACGAATTACATATAACATATAATATATGGTTATCGTTAATTTTATATTATTATTATTATATCTTTTTTTTTTTTTTTTTTTTTTTTGAATGATTCAGTGGTTAGATTCTGCACTTACAAAGTTCTCGTAGTAGAACGATCCGACAGACTTCATGTCCATCTGCAACAAAGACAGGATCGGTTTCAACTAATTTCGAGGAAGAGGTTGTACGAGTTGCGTCTGTATAATTGGATTTTTGTGGGAAGATGAGACATAAAAAGAGGGGTATCGGTTTTCAGAGAAATAGAATTAGGTATGTATATTCAATCGTTGGGTAAACACATCACGACAAAAAATGGGTAGTAATAGTGGTAGTAACGGTACCAATGATAATAGTTAGTTAGTAGTTAGTAGTAAATAGTAGTGATAGTAGTGTGTAAAAGTTGTGCCGATGACGCAGCTTGCGGCGACGTTCCTAAATGACGACGATCGTTGTTGTATAACTGCAAGATTCTCATTTCTGTTCTGCTCTTTTTTTCTTTCGTTTTTGCTCATTCTTTTGTTTCGGCTGTTTCGCTCTATCTTTTTGCTTATCATTTCGCAACGACATTCGTTTCTTTTCGTTTTCGACGATCCCTGCCTCTACGATATCGAAGAAACGTGTCAGAAAGACCAGCCAGTTAGTTATTATTACATGGAACACACCGTGTCACGGGGCCAATTAAAGAGAGAATCGTTGATCCTGCTTGAATTCAAAGTCAAGTTGATCCATTACAAAAACGTATAACGCCGAACGCAAACACGGACGATACTGTTCGCTTTTTTTTCCTATTTAAGGTAGCCTAGGAGCAACAGAGATAAATAGACAGACAGAGATAGAGAAACAGAGAGAAATAGAGAAAAGATAACAGAGAACAGAGAAATTTGAGTTTTCCTCGATCTCTTGATCGAAATCGAATCCTGCTTCGATCTCGTGAAGTTCCCTTGGATAATCTGCCGTGTATCTGTATATATAGTAATCGTAGACGGAAAATCTTTAAACGAAGAAGGATCGGACGAAAAATCGGGGATCGTTTGATCGAAAGCTTCCTGGCTGAAAAAAAAAAAAATAAGAAAAGATTGCTCAACGTTATAACGAGAAAAAGATAAACAGAAACGGACTCGCGAAGAAAAAGCTCTGAGCAGATACAAACACGATGATACGATGGATCATCGATCGAGTGGCGGACAGAAGAAGCGGAACGAAAGGAAAAAATGTGTTTTTTCTTTCATTTTTATCGTTTTCTAGAAAAAGTGTCGAAAGGTTAAGTTAGAGAAGAAGAAAGATATAGAGGAAGCTGCACAGAGTTTCAGATGCAAAAGCTGAGAAGCTGGTAAGAAGGTTCGTTGTCGAGATAGAGGCGGGAACGAGTGTGAGTAGAACTGTCACACGTGTACAAATATTGCGTGTATATATCGATGCGACAGAATTAAAAAAGAAAAAAAGGTGCTCACGAAACAGCGGATCGACCAGATACAAGTTCAAATTTTCGGTGTGTAAAATGTAAATAGTGGCGCAAAGAATTCTTTGGCTAGTTACAGAGAGGAGTTGGAAAACACGTGGCAAGCTCAGGTGCAAGATACAAGTGAAACAACATCTGTCCATCCTTTTTGGTTATTACAATTTAGTTTCTCTGCAAAGAAAAGACGGAAATATGGGAATAGAAAAATAAACGAATATCGTAAAGAGAGACGCGACAAAAATTTGGTACGGTTTGAAACTAGAGATAGAGAAGCTTAAAGTTTCGATCGAATACCGATGAAAAAAATAAAAAGAAGTCGAATAACGCGACAAAACCAAGAAACGTCGAAGGAGACGGACTAAAGCGGAGAAGGAAAATTCCGAAAGAAAGATAACACACAGATAGACTAAATGAAAAAAGAAAAGAAAAAAAGAAAGTAGTAGCGTAGAAAATTAGCCTGTGTATGTCAAGCATCTACTGTGCTCTTAGCAATTTCGACGTGATCCTGAAAATGCTGGGCGACCGGTAAAGAAATCGATATATACATGGTGTCTTATAACGCGTGAGCAATATTTCAAGATTTGATCAAAAATCTAAAAAGAACGAAAAAAAGTTCATAGAAACGGTCAAATAGGACGTGTGATACGAGCTTCTTTCGTTAGATACTTTTAGATGTGGAGTCAATTTGTAAAATATTGTACACGTGTTACGGAACATTCTGTGTCAAATTAAGTAAAAAAGAAGAGAAGAAAATAACGAGGAAGAAAGAGGAAATGGATATTCTGACAAAAAGTGAGTGAGAAAATTTCGCGTGATCGCGCGATCGCGCGATCCTTGGTTCTCTATAGAAAAAAGATAAAAATTTCGGGTCATCGTCCAGAGCGTCGAGGGAGTGACGCTTGACACCATCACCTCGGTAGTCGCTTAAGCACAACATGCATCATCGGCGCAAGCTCAGAATTTACACAGATCTAACGCTCCGTAAACGCAGTACCAATCGTGTTTCGCCACAGTTCATCCATATTCCAAGAACCATCTCTCGTTTGTCAAAGTATCGTATAAGAAGCCCAGTGAGAACATGATACAAGTACATCTTCTTCGCAAAGGAAACGATACGTATTATTTGACACTATCGTACATACGGCGGAGAGTTTCTGATAAATCTCCGACCCTTTATAACTATATCTGAACGATACGAATTTCTCTATCGTAGTTTTCACGAATTAAAGATCTTGTCACTTGTACCACCTTTTCCCAGAAACCCTCATACACTCGTATTCCTTCTTACTAGTACTATGACGATCGGCGATATACAGCAACGTTATGTGAATGTTAACTTCTAGTCCACAATATACATATGCATGTAAATTATATAGGTATACATATGTACATATTTATTTATCTAGCTAAGCTTTTCTCTACTCTATATTTAAAAAATTGTTAATAATTCTTCGTTAAATTGCAGACATTACGCTCGAAATTAGCCGGCTGTCATAGTATTGTAATAAACCGTGTATGAGTGGAGATCAATCTCGTCCGTAACGTTTCTCTATTTTACACGCTTTCGTATTTTCTATTCACAATGAAGGTGCTGACGATACGGAGATTAGAGTTTCAAGGATTTCGTCACGATGTTTCGCTGCGAAACACGCGCGCACGTTATCAATATATCCTATGAATTCTCAAAATCACTCGAATTGCCTTGGATAATGGTCGTTGACCTGTTTTTTTAACGAGGCACGATTCTATCGTCCAACGACATTGACACGAACACGAAATGGAAAATAGATCGACGGTGTTTCGTCGAAGCGAACTCGTTAAATCTGAATTTCGAATGGATGAAAGGGAAATGCGCGCGTGACTCGAGACTGTGAAGCAATAGCCATCGATCAGATCGCGATCACGGACGAACGATCGTTCGTCGATCGCGGATCCTCTCTCGTTTCGTGGAGGTTTCGCTAGAGGGAGTGAGTTTACATGAAAATCGATCGTGTACGTTATCAACAACCACGAACCTCCTCTATTTCTAAAGCTTCGAACGTTTCTTAAATTTGAAAATTTGAAAAAAATTCATTGGTAAAGCGAACAGCTAACTTTTCTTGTTCTTCCTCTCTATCGTTTCGCATACTGCTCGTATCGATTCGTGGTTGATGATCGAGAAACAAACAACCAAGCGATCTATAAATACATTACGAGGCGTAAGCTCTGATACGGACAACACTGCAACGAACGACAGAATACGAAGCGAAATTAAACGTAGAAAGTAAGTATGTAACCGGTCTGAAGAAACCAACGAGGAGAATGAAAAAGAAGAGACAGAAAGGTAGAAATGATGGGACAGAGAGAGAGAGAGAGAGAGAGAGAGAGAGAGAGAGAGAGAAATAGTCTGAAAATTTCAATTCGCGAGTGAGTTTTGAGAACAAAGAAAACCAATAAGTTATACGGTACCGTGTGTGATAAGCAATTAACGCGAATAATGGGTGTAAAGAAGCTCGAATGAAACGAAGGAACTGAAAGTATAAGAAAAAAAAGAAGAATATTTGATACAATTAACGAATAACGATTATAATAAAGCTGATATATTTATCCATCGATCGTGATTAACAATTAAATTTGCCTGAAACCGATATTTATTATAAATAGAGTCGAAAGTACGAGGAAATTAAAAAGTATCAAGTAGAATATCGCGGATTTCAAGCCCTGCGAAGAGTACATCCGAAACACGCACAAATATTCCTCTTGTTAGAAGGTGAAAGCAAAATGTAGAGAAAGAAAGAAGAAAAAAGATATACATGATATGTATATGAGAAGAAAGGAGCTAGAGCTCTAAGCGCGCTCGGCAGTGTATTCACAATCGCAATGAATTATATGTTCGTAACTTAAACATATGACATTCTACGAGAAACTTCCGGAAAATAGCCCGAACTTCTTCATTTTATCCTCTCCGTTTCCGGAATACGCTGTGCGAGTGTTGCTCAGCGGACTGCGGATGTCTGGAAGCTTTATCGAAGCAGAAACGATAATCTACACTACCATCTATAAATCTCTCAGACACTTACAACCAGCACGTTTACAAAAGGTAGAAATCAATTTGTATAATTAAAAAATGAAATTGTGATACCTAATAACGAATCGTATGTATCATAAGACAACCAAATTGATTTAAATTTTGAAGATCTTACTGTGACGTATTGTTGAACAGTTATCTTATGGCGTGCCATTTCTACAATTTGGAACTTTGATTTGCTATAATTTTTATAATCTTCGACATAATTGAATAAAAAATTTTAATGTCGAAACATAACATTATGTTATATAGTGTCTAGCGATATATGAGTAGGATTGTAACTACATATGTTTCACGATCTACTATCGGATCATAAAAAATGATGTTCGCGATAGATTCTCTTTCTTTTTCCTTCCCTGCGTATGATCATTCCTTTTATCGATAAAAAATATTTCATTTTCCTAGTGCTATTAAGAAGATATACTACTCAAAACAATTCTTTTAACGTATGAATAAAAAATTATTTAGATTACTTTGAAGTAATAGAAGAAAATATTAAATGCTTGTAGCAGCAAGCGGGTTAAGTATATAAACATGTGAAAATAACAAAACTTTAATCCATTTAAAATGCCATCTACCTATTTATATTTGTACCTATATATAGTGCAATAATTTGCCAGATATAATATCGGAAAATCGCTATTATTTATGCGTATCATTTGTTTAAACTTTTCCTTTTACTCAATTTTATGTTTTGAGTAGCATAAGGGTGAATTACTATAAATTAGCACCATTGGTAATTAAGGATTAATTATTTTTAACTCTATATACACATATATATGTAATTACTAATATATATGTATATATCTAAAATACTATAGTTTATAAATATTTGATATTATCTACAATAATACGTTTTCCGTGAAAACTGTTAATTTCATCTTTTAATTATTAATGGAATTTTTAGTTGGATTATTACCAAAAGTTCATCTATTAATTACAAAAATATTACACGATAATTTTGTTTCTCATTGTTCTATATTATTGTTACTATGTTTTTTATAGAATCTTTTACAAATCTCGGTTTATCTTCTGTTAAGATTACGCGAAGAAGAAACATGCCTTTTCTTTGAAGACATCGTAATGACATTGAGAATTTCAATACATGTTTCAGAAATGCAAGAAAAAAAATTTCATCCGGATTAATAAAATATTTACGTTATAAAGCCTCCGAGATATTCGTATCGAAGAAGTAACATTTAAGCATTGGTAGAGCCTCTAATGTAAAAAAAAAAATTTAAAAGAATCAAATACAAAAGCATAAAACGTTTTAACAACAGCTAACATTTATTATTTATTACGATGATCGCGGTCTGAAAACAAACAGTTTGTCCTAGAAAATAGCCTGCATATAAAACAACAGAAAACTTAATCTTTTGAGGGATAACGTCGATGTATGTATATATATATATACACGTATGTATGTGATTTTTTGTTTGAATTTATGTCGTTTGATATGCTGTGTTTTTAATCTAAAAAAATGCATCCCTAAAAAGGTTAAGGCGCTATTCTGTCAAACCAAAGGAACTATTTCCAGATCTATATATATCGATCTATATCTGTTACGAATTTCTCATAAAACCAAAAATAAAGCTACGTAAGGTGCTAATTCATAGTTACTCACCTCGCTTCAATGTCGGCAGGTAACCTAGCAAACATTCATTGAAGAACACAAAGGAACATCACGGACAAAATGATAAAGTAACGATCGAAAGTAAAGAAGAAGCAAAGTAAAAATGTTCGGGCCAATTTCGTGGAATTTAGCTACAAAAAAAAGAAGAGTGTATTCCATGCATAAGCCGTGGTACCATTAGCAGATCATCATTGGAGTCGCGCATCCGCTTCTTGCCGAGTTCGATGCTTGCTATACTGGCGCTCTGAAGTCCTCCGGGAACCGCAGTTGCCGGCACTCCTGACACTCCGCCAGCCAACGTGCCCATTCCCGCAACGTTCGTCGGCATAGTCGCCGTCTGCGTTTTCATTTTCAATTTTTTTTTTTTTTTTTTTTTTTTTTTTTTTTTTTTTTAATAGCCGACCGAGTTTAATCTTTGCGAATTGGAACACTCATTACGGATAAAAATTTTAATCAGAGGATCTTACTGCTAAAGTACGGTAAGTAGAAAATGCATTTGAAAAATTTAAAGCTGCCCCATTTTTCCTTCATTAAACATAACGCCTTTTAGCGCGAGCGATTCAAGTTAATCGCGAAACTTGGACGAAACCCTTGATTTTGCTTTCTATCGAAACTCTAATTTCTCTGGAAACGTTTAACCCGAAGACTGAACATTTTCTTGACAGAGATACTGTACAGTCAACGTAAGTAATTTCCTCTTTAGCGACAGCGTCGCCTTAATCATTTCCCCTTATACTGGAGAAAGCTAACGATAATCTCTGTTAGTCATGGTCGATCAAAACCATTCAAAGTTACCTTAGCAATTTATTATTCTTTAATATGAATATGTGGAGAACGTTACTCGACCGAGGTACAAAAGGTACGCGTGTTTATCTAATTTCAGAAATATACATATTTAATGTCCAAATCTACTGTTTGTCTTAACAACATGATTTTGACAAACGTATCCGTGTTTTGCGTGTATTTTCGTTCGTACGTGCGTGCGATTGACCGTTCAAATTTTCCCGTCAATCCATCATTTTTTCCCATTAAATGTATACGAATACATATATTTTTTTTATTTCATTATATATACACATTTTTTTGCCCCATAGACAGGTTGCCATAGGTACGCCGAGCAGATTATTCGTCAGGGATGTTTCCACGTTCCGTATCGATCACGAACATCGTGCGGTTTCGATAATCATTCGGTATTATTTTCCGTTATTTTGGCGATAATCATCGTTATTGGTATTATCGTCGTGTTCGTTGTACACGCAGTTCGTTTTGCCATCCGTTTCATCGTTGCATTCGGCGTTATATATACGTGTGTACGTGATTTAAGATTTTTTTTTCCCCCAGTTCGATTTCCAATTTTTGTTCGTGTCCCCGTGTTCGAGATTCCGGGCGCAGAGGGTTTTTGGTCGGCATAATTTCGCAGGCGTTAATTGGCAGGTAGCGAAGCGTACGAAGGTTTTTGTCAGCAAGCATGAAGAAGCATCGTCAGGCGGAAGAGGGCAAGATAAAAATCAAAAAAAGAAAAACAGACCAGTTGAGGCTAAAGGCAAGAAACGACAGAATCGCGTATATAATATACATATATATATATAAAAAATCCAAGTAGTTCAAGTTAAAACAGATCCCATATAACGTATAAATTCTCGTCGTATTATTTATGTGCATATATCTATATACAACTTACAATAAACTATATCGACCAAAAACTAAATATATATGTTACGGACAAGACGCGAAATAAGATACGTACGAGTAAAAGTCGGATTTTCATTAGACAAGATGGGAAACGTCTAACGAAGAATTCGCGTAAATGCGAACAATAAAATCCTTTGAATCGTAGGTATAGGGTTATCGTTATCAACAGGAACAAATTCAACGTGCATGCCAATATCTTCGACGGTTCTTCTTTTTCGTAAAAATATCTAAAACGGTCTGTTTTATTCATAATCGTTAAAGATACAGAATCTAAATAGTTTTACTAATTATTTTCAAGCTGAATATTAACTACCGTATACCTGCTGTATTTCAAGACACGTTCTTTTTTTTCTATTGCCACGTACTGCGATACTACGCGTCTTGTTCCGCTGTAAATCTACAACTTAGCAAGGATTAATTAGACAGCTCGAATTTCGTCTGGTTAAAACTTGATTTGTTTAAATTTCGCGTCTTGTCCCGTAACATATACGATACATGTAGACGGTAAAGGGTAACCAAAGTTTCCTTTACACGTGCGTGTACTATGTGTTGTGCACATACAGCCGCAGCCACCTGTGTTTTGTGGCGCGACACACGTAAAACGACACGTAAATTAATGTGCCACGCATGCAGACGCGACACGCTTCTCGGGTTGCTCTCGCGAGGTACGCGGTGTCGAGGCTGATGTAATTGCCTCGCATCCGTCTTTCCGCGATTCGATCGGCCATTCTTTCCCATGATCTCGTTTTTCACCGTGGAACCACCGGCAGAGAAACCCGTGGAGAAACAGTGTCGGGTCGCGATTGTGCGCGAGCAACCACGTTTTTGATCCAATAAACGCAGTTAAAAAGAGAAACTCGTCGGAGAAAATAACCGAGATGGCGCGGTTTCCATGTGAAACTGCGTTTACACGGACCGAAAAGCGGTCGAATCCTGCTGAAACACGTTGAAAAAAGAAAAAAACGAGAAGATCAACGAAAACATATGGCAAAAGGGCGTGATCCTAAAAGAAAGACAATCAACATTTTCAAAATGGACAATGTGCGATAATCGTATTAACAGTAACAACAAATAGTATCAGAGATTCGTCGGATCGATAATAGAACCGATAGGCGTGCGTCGGCTGCTCGTCGGCAAAGATCTGCGAAATAATGGCAATGAACGTCCGTGTGTACCCCGATCAGACGTCTAAAATGGAAGAAATTGGCGTGTTCTGATAATTGAAAATAAAGTATCCAGAGAACAGAAGATGGACGAGGAGTCGGGGAAGGTAAAAATGAGATATATAGAGAAGCGATGTGAAATACGGGGAGCAAAAGACGAAAGAATATAACCGGAGAATTCCATTTGATCGTCCATCGGGATATCGACTGGCGTTTCTGACTCCGGCAACACCTGCAATAATCGGTCAGCTATCTGTCGAAATTTATTAGTTTCGCCGTGATATCCTCTCGTTTCATCCTCCGTTGTGTCCAGTTCTTTTTCTTTCTTTGCCCATCGAAAGACAAAGAATTTCGATGGAAGAAATAAGAAAAATACGAATTGGATACGTGTTTCAGGCACGTGGCAAACTGATCAACTTCACGCTCGGTTATCGCTCGATTTTTCAAACATTTGCGAGATAAATTGATTCTTCTCGAGTCAATCAGTTTGCCTTTTATACGTATAATAGAATATATCGATACTCGACAGAGGATAGATAAAACAAGAGAAAGGGAACGAACTGAAAAGAAGAAGGCGTCTCCTTAGAAACGTTTTGTTAATCCCTGGAAAATTCATTAAAAGACATATAACGTTTAATTAATTATATCACGCTGCACAGGCCTCCGGTTGGCATTGTTTCGACGTCCGCTGGTTTCGTCGCTGGCATCCCTTCTTCGTAGATGGCGTCGTTTTAGCGAAATGTATCAAAATGTGTAGGCGAATGTAAGTACGTGTAGGTGCGTGTCACATGTGCGTGCATATCGTGTGTAACATTTTGTATGTACGAATCGAAATGCTGGATAAAAATTCTTACTATCGGCTGGACCACCGTATTCCTACGTACGTACATCGTAGCCTCGCGACCGATCCGTACTCTCTTTTCTGTAGGTGGTATCAGATATCAAGAGGACATGTTTCGTGTCGTATAATGTGACAAACATTCAGAGATCGTGGCATAGCAATTCCGAAGAGTGCATTTCGAACAGAGTGCATTAGATTTGATTAGACGATGTTTGGCGGTTGTCGAACGTGTGGATGATGATACGCCTGTGAGAACTCCGGATTAATCGATCTAATGGAATCGATCGGCATAGAGCGAGAGAATGAATACTCGAAACAAATTGACGAATCAAAGGAGCTGGCTATTAAATCGGTTTATTTGACAAATTTGCCTCGCCGACCGAACGCCATTGGCTTTTTCAGTCGTAATTCTAATTGGAACAGTCAAGCGTTTGCAATTAATTTTTACTCCGTTTCATATTTTGCTACTTCAGGGGAAATCTATGCAATATCCTACACGAGTCATAAAGGTTTCAAGCTGTTATAAAGTCGAACGATAATTCCACGTTACGTCAAATTATCAACGTCATTTCTCTTGTTAAATTGTAACTCTACAAATGTACTCTACAAATATATCGCTTTCTGGACATCGTCGAAATTATTCCGTTTTCGAGCATTTTGATTTTATTTTATAAACCTTCGAATCTTAACGCTTTATAAATCTGGAATCCTTAATCGTACGACGTTGCACGTGTTTCCCCAATTACGAAAAAAGAAGACCACGTTAACGGAAGAGAGATTCGGAGATGCAGAGGTATTAATACGAAATTTCGCCATCTTGGTGAAATTCCAAATTTCAAATTGCTGGTCAAAATGGCGTGCATACATCGGTATACAAGCTCGAGGCAAATTTTCGAACAAAATTTTCCTTACTCCGTAGGTACGCGGTATGCACCCTTGGGAAATTGAAAACCACTTTTAGAGAATGAGACTTCCCTGCCAACAAGCTGGTCTGCCGCAATCATCCACGTGAGACTTTTCTTCCATTGTGTTCCGGGTGTGGCTGCAGGTCTTCCGCGCGACGTTGCTGAAAATGTCTTTCTCGCATTCTCTCGTTTCTCTTTTTATCGTTCTTTTTTCTTTCATCTTTTTCCTTTTTCACGTTCTTTCTCCTCTTTTGTCTTTGCCAGTTTTTCTGACTTTTCCCTCACTACTTCTTTTTTATCTGCGTTCATTCTCTGTCTTTCGGCCCGTGGACAATTTTAGTCCCCGGAAAACAAATTCGCGAACGATCGGACAGAAAAATATCTCTTCTTCGACCGTCGTTCGAGACACGTATGCGCTTTCCCATTTTGCTATCTCCAGCTTACTTGCTTTCTCTTAAACGAACTTACTATTTATCCCTCTCCCCCTCCTCCGTCTCTCGAATCAACCGACGCACCCAGGCGAATTTTTGCGAATTCGAGATCAAAGATTTCTCTAACAGCGATCTTGGTTTCGATCGCGTTAGCACGTATCTTTCATTCTGTAAACGCGTTTTTATCGAAATTTTTATCGTACTATCGCGTTAAAAAGAAAGGCGAATTTGACCACGATTTCATGATTTTTCGCCAGTGTACGTCGTGGATATTATCTTTTCGTTGACCGTCCCTCGACTTGTACGATATTATCGATAAAACTATCGAAAATTGTTGAATTTGTCGGGAAATTCGCGCCCGTAGACCAGGACGAACGTCAGAAATATTTATTTTTAATGGTGAAATTACATCGAGGTAATCGTAGAATTTTCAATTTTCGCAAAATAGTCGAGGGAAGATGCTGAGTTTCGACGAGTCGGCCGAGCAACGTTCCACTAACGATCTAGTTTGTTTCATTTGTAATTACACGAACGCGAAGGTAATCTACGAAGTCGGTCGAGTGCAAACGTGAACGAAGACAGAAGATCCGAGAAACACACTCCCTTTCGCCTTGGCCCACACACACCTCCCAACAAACCCAAATGATCGAGTTTGAGACTTTCAGACCTATTGCAAATTCGTATATTCTATATTTTGCTTTTACGTACGTGCCTATATCTTTATCTTTTACTTTTATACAGTTACTGTACATTTTGTAAAAAATTTCTATTTTTTTTTTTTTTTTTTTTTTTTTTTTCGCCCGTAGACCAGGACGAACGTCAGAAATATTTATTTTTAATGGTGAAATTACATCGAGGTAATCGTAGAATTTTCAATTTTCGCAAAATAGTCGAGGGAAGATGCTGAGTTTCGACGAGTCGGCCGAGCAACGTTCCACTAACGATCTAGTTTGTTTCATTTGTAATTACACGAACGCGAAGGTAATCTACGAAGTCGGTCGAGTGCAAACGTGAACGAAGACAGAAGATCCGAGAAACACACTCCCTTTCGCCTTGGCCCACACACACCTCCCAACAAACCCAAATGATCGAGTTTGAGACTTTCAGACCTATTGCAAATTCGTATATTCTATATTTTGCTTTTACGTACGTGCCTATATCTTTATCTTTTACTTTTATACAGTTACTGTACATTTTGTAAAAAATTTCTATTTTTTTTTTTTTTTTTTTTTTTTTTTTTTAGGCTCGACGATTCTCAGTGTAGCGTTTTTGTGTGGGGCAGCAAAACAGCAGCGAGGGTTGATAGCCGGGGTTCGTGCAGCACAGCTTGTCAGCAGAGTGGTGTACGTGTCATTCATGAAAGACATGTCACTTTAACTACTACTTCTTATTTACAAGAATCGTGATCACGCTCCATTTCGACGTTTGCTGGTTGAAATTTTGGTCGAGCGTAATCACACGTCAGGGAGCTATCGTAATAATTATAGTGCTTATTAGTATGACATTCTGAGCTAACATATCTACTGTGGATGGAAATAATCGATCAAAAGAAGAATCGTATACGTAACAATCGTAAAAGACAATGCATTATGTTAGAATAGATAGAAATGGAGCGGTCACGTGTGGCTGCGGAAACATCTTGTACTTATTGCGACCTAGGCACCGAAACAGGTGATTGGTGTATTGCAACTAGTTCTTTGCACCTGGATAGCTGCGATAGGCTGCTAGAAAGAGAGAAATAGAACAGTGGTGTTTTTGGTGATGTTAAACAAGAATTCTGCCTCGTGTACTACTCACTACACGCTACGAGAACGGCTTGAACATCATACAAGGAATAACGTATAGAAAATTGGACGAACACAAAAGCGACAAACAATGAGGTGGAAAGAACGTAGGACCGGTGTATGATCGATAGGACAGCGTGAATCGGAGTGAGAAAACGCGAGAGAACAAAAAAGAAAAGAACGAAGGGAAAAGAGAATAATCGGAGGTAGAAAGAAAAGTGGAGGAGAGATATATAGACCGTGAACGAGTGAATTGGAGAACGGAAGAAATAGAAAATAAAGACATCGAGGAGGAGTAACGGGTGTACAATATGAGAGAAACTAATATAATATACATTTCGACGATAACCGTATCGAGTTTGACGTTTCGTTTCTGCTTTCTTGCTCCTTTACGTTCGTGATTGCTCGGTCGAGAAATAGTATCGTCGATCGATGTAAGTTGTAGTTTTTGAGAACGACAATGCGGAATGTTCGCCACGAAATGCTCGATACGGTTATCGCGTTAATTCGAGCACTGCGCAACTATTGGCCAATTTTACTTGTGGTTCGGTAATCTGTCTCGCGTGCGACAGTGCTATACACAGAGGAATATATCTATATATATACGTATCGTTGTAATAATACGTATATATATGGGTATAGATAGATGGATAGGTAGATAGAGAGTTCGATACGTGTGTAGTGGCGTATATATAAGAGTACGTAAGAGGGACTACTGCGTTCAAGGGGGAAGCCCGATGTATATACTCGACGTAGATTGGCGAAAAGCAGCGCAGCAACGAAAGCTCCTTTTGACGCAAACCCAGGAAACTGAAAGAGGATGACAGTACACGTGAAAGATCGAAAACAGAGAATAGATAGAGATAAAGAGAGATAAAGAGAGAAGTATGGGGAAAAGAGATAGAAGAGGGAAGAAGGGTTCGATGTTCGGACAAGTAGGATATGCGTGCACTTCGAGTCTTTTGTTCTTTGACAACGACGTAACTTCCGTTTTTCCCGCCCTCCAGGGCTCCGTTCAAAACACCTCTGTACAGTTGCCTTTCGATCGTTAGACGAACGGTACGTGGTGTAACAAATCGAAAGAATATTTCCTTCCGTCTTTTCGTTTTCATTTCGTTTCATCACCGGTCAACGTCAACCTTTACGTTCAATTACAGCCGAACACCGCTGTATACGAGATTCGTCACAGGACTCTACTGCTTTAGCTTGCGCGCGATAAAAATTTATTTTCCTTCGCCGAGAGGAATCGACAACGAAGCAACGATACACAGGGCATCTTATCTAGATTGAAAATATAAGAAAGACAAAAAAAAGAAAATACGACTGAGACGAGTTTACATCGTATCGAGAATAAGTTGACTCGTTCAACTCGAACGAGACACCATGTATTTAGGTTGAGAATCGAACAACGTTCTTTTTCTTCGAACATTGACATTCACTTGACAATGAATTATGCAACGAAAAGGTTAAGTCGCCCGGAGATTGAAAATTTCGAAACAATATCTTTCGTTTGACACGATCGGAAATTTCGATTGTCCGCATGCAAAACGATTCTCCCCGTCGGTAGGCGTGCCAATTAAAGCCACGTATATACACACGTAACGGCCAGACTTTCACCACCACCGCATCTTTTTCGCGAAGCTCAGCCCAGATTCAAACAGACAACAGCAGACCGGCTGATAACCAGTTTCCAGCGAGGACGAAGAGAGACAAAAATAATAAAAAAAAGACACGTGTACAAGACATCCGCACATGAAGCACACGCCACATGGAACTGAAAGAAAGAGAAACAGAGAGGCGAGAAGAGAGTTAGAGTAAAGAAAGAGTGTGAATCATGGAAGAGAGAATCGATCGGATCCGTTAACACTCGCGCGATCTTCGATCCATCCATTCGGATCATTTCGATTTCGCAACAAGATACTTTTTGTAATTTTTTATCAAAACCATCAAACCCATCGAAACGACGAGCTTCGTGACTTTTCTTCGAGTTCTTTTGCCAAAATTAATCTCATCGAAGTACGATTGTGCGTCTCAAAAGTACAAGTCTCGAAAATATAGCTTAGAAGGATAGTGACTTTTTACGTAATTCTCCTAGCAACCGTCGCGCGAGTGTCAACGTGAATAGGTAGCCTGACAGAGGGATTCGTTTAAAAAATTCACTTTAGGAACGATTCGTTAATAGGACGGGCAAAAATGGAGACAGGATCGCGATTAGTTTCGCGTTAGAGAAACCGCGACTCCTGGGAGACGTTTCTGCCACTACAGTAGTCGTCTCCTCCGTCGATTCTTTATCCACCCGTCTGCTCCGTATCTGTCTGACTCATTCGTTTAATGACGACAGCGAGGCTTTTGTCGCCTGGTCATCGCGGAGGTGGCGGGTGCTACGGGGACAAAGATTCAAAGGGATCTCGAACCAACTAGGGAGGCTTATCGGATATTAGGTTGAAAAGGTTTCCTCCCCATGTAGACGGATTAAAGGAAAGAAACCAAAGTCTTGGTATATCGGAACGTTCTCAGTGATTCGAATGCCAAGTCACAGAGGTGTAAGTAAAAGGGGTCAAGGTGGAATTGAAAACCAAAACGGAAGACAAAGAGGTATCCGGAAATGATGATAAAAGTAAACGAAGGTTTACGGGAATGTAAAGGAGGAAAATTACTAGAAACAGATAGAATGACGGATGAAAGAAAATTAGAAACAAACGACGGAAAAGAGAAAATTAGCGATGACAGAAAGATTAATAGAAACGAAGAGAGAAAGAGGCAAAGACAGACAGACAGAGAGAGAGAGAGAGAGAGAGAGAGAGAAAGAAAGAGAGAGAAAGAGAGAGAGAGAGAGAATGCATTACCGCAATGCTAGCCCGAGATTGTGCGGCCTTAATGTGGGCTTGAAGGTGCAGAGGGGGGTGGAAATAGCGGCAGGGGTCCCGATTGCATCGGCCCTTGACAGCGTCCATGCAGACCGTCACAGAGCCGTCCTCGTTCGCCTGCACCGTCTCGAGGGGGTGCGCAAACCGGCACTCCGTC
>NT_177499.1:109357-113281 GCF_000188095.3 Bombus impatiens
TTTGCACGCCCCGCGTTGAAACTCGCGACATACCTACAGCAAGAGCGAACACGCATGGCATGGCACTCTATCTATGTGGCCAAAGGGGTTTGAGGGGCTTGGGGTTGGGGCGCAAAACCGGGGGCAGCTCCAGGAACAGTTGGGTGAGGCGATAAACTGGTCTATCTGTACCTGTATTGCTTCTCTTTGGAAATACTATATTGTGAGTCTGTAATACGATTAGGTGGTTTGGAAATGTTCGAATACGTTGTTTGTAAATGTAGTATGAGTATATAATGCGTTTGGCACGTTCGCAAATATTTCAATAATACGTTTGGACACGTTCGTGTATGTGTACTTATGTCGAGTTTTTACCTTTGAAACGTAGACATGGATCGTGGCTGGTCTTTGGATTTAGGAGTTGATCTTGGGAATGGCGAAGCAATGACAAACGTTTACAGAATGGATGAAATTTTTAGAAACGTGAATGATTTTCGCTTGGTTTCCGAAGGTCCCGTTGAAATTGTTGATGCCAGAAGGGTCTTTGATTCGTTAGCGAATATGCGTGTCGCGAATGAAAGAGGTTAGATATGCAGGTATGGTATGCTTAAACAAATGTTGGTACTGAAGCTTCGATTCACTGGAAATATCAACCGTGAATAGATAGTTTCGTGGTATCTTGCAATTTTATAAAATGAAGGATTTTCCGAAATACGAGCACATGTGCCGCTTCTCGAAACATGAAACTCCGAAGCCAACGTTTCATTGACAATTGTTATGGAAAAGACGAGTCGGCGTGACGATAGACAAAAAGGTACAAAGGTAAAATTTATTTGACAACCTGGGACACGCAACTGATTTTCGACTAACTATCGCTAAATCGATGACCATGTGAAACATTATTTGTCAAGCTATTGGAATGCAACGTAGGAACATGGAATAATATACAGAGTATGAGAAGGAGAATGCAGAGAGCGGGATATCGTGTGGAAGAGCGGAAGGAAGTAGACGAAGACGAAAATATCAGTATGGAAAGAATGTACGGCTGTGAAGGTGAAATAGTGAAAAGAAGAAGATACGTGTACGGTGATGGCAAGAGGATCGGATGATGCGAAAGAGCGCCCCATTTTTGGACGTACGGGCTTGTTCTGGAAGGCGAAAAAACAGCCTACCTTACTTTTTTTTTTTGGTTCTTCGTCTATTGCTTCTGGCCGTTGGTACAGTACCCCGATCTACTGACTTCGCTACAATACATTTCACAACTACGATATCCATGACGTACATTCACAATTTTTTTTTCAATTTTATCTATGAACGTGTCTACGAACCAATTAAATTCTCCAATTATTACGATAAACTTGATGAAAGCCTACTAAAGTTGTTTAATTTGTTTATCTAATTGCAACTAATTTTATTTGAATTTTATGAGAAGATCGAACGCGATGCGTCAGAGAGCGAGACATATCAACGCCCAGAACGACGAGAGAGAAAAACAGGAAACATCTAATCACTACTCTCTACGTTGGAACTAAATACCGTGTTGAATATTGTCAAATAGGCATCGCTCACTGGTTTCAGTGTACCTCGCCCCGCCCAATAAGGTCAGAGGACACGGAAAATTGGACGGCTATATTTCGAGAAGGTGAACTAAACAAATTATGGGAGTGTGGGGGTGGGTGTATGATGGTGGAGTTACTTTGGTTGGTGGTGGTGTGGTGTAGTATGACGGATGTCTCGACGGATGCATCCGAGTTTTCAGTGTTCTATCAATCGGGTTAATTCGCACATATGTTAGAGGATTCCTTGCGCATGCATCATCTACTATTTCCGGCCGTTTGTCTTCTGTGTTGCAATGCACGCCGTTTTGAAAAAATATATAGTCAGATGAACCTTTGGTAATATTTCACCGCGATTTATACGCCAGTCGCGCGAAGAAGTGCCAGTAACGAGAAACAATGAAACGGAAGAAGAAAAAGAGAAAAATTGAAATAAAACTAGAGATAGAACGCTTGTTTCAAATGGCTTTTAATTTTCCCGTTGTCGTTTTTATCTGTTATCGTATCCCTTTAGTCTGTTTCGTTGATTACATCGCCAAATTTTAAGAACATATTCGATTTTGAAATGTACGAAAATTAATTTTATATACAAAATTTTAGATCTTTTAATTCACTGGACACCGTTATGTTTACTACGTACGAATTGAAATAACGAATATTTTACTCGGTGAAATGTAACAAAAGCGGAAAATTTAATTTTTTGCCTTAATATAAATAAATAACAAATTCGACGAATTACCAGAATTAATTTCTTCGACACGAGCGTAGAATACCGAATACTGCGAATATAAATACGAAATGTGAAATTCGATATTTTGCATGGAATTTTCTGCTCACTTTCGTTAAAACATCGTCAGAAACATTTTTCATATGAAAATTCTAACGAATCTAATTGCAAGCCAATACCGATATTCTTATTGATATGCGATCTCTAGATACAATTTCAACCAATATAAATCATGCTTACACGCTTAGAAGTTTCTTTCGGCATTAGTATGTAAATGTTATTAAGTCGTAAGTATCCTGCCGCGGGTTCGCAGTAGAGTAGGTGCGTGATTAGTCAGACGGCGCGATATTTCTTCCTTTCTAGATAACTTGAAATTTCTATTCCTGGGCTGTCATATTCGTAATTTTCGTATTCTTTGGAAATACTTCGATATTACGAAATTACTTCTTAAAAAATCAAAAATAAGTTTTACCGGGGCTATAGAAAGATATTAATAACGCGATAATAGCGTTACATATCGCTACGTAATACGCTAGTTTTGGAACTAGAGCAAAATGATCCTTTTCTCTGTAATTTTTCTTTCCGGTATGTATCAGTGAAGAAGACAAAATGTAAAATCATACGGAATACAAATTAACGTCGAAAATTTATCGACTAACGTAATTAACACGAACAATCGTGTTTCTTCTCCGTCGACTATATATTTTTCACGGTGCATCGCGAACTCACCTAGCATTCCGTAGACCCATGCAAGTCGGTATGTTTTATTTAGCCGTAGAACGTATACGCACAACGTCCAGGGTTGGATTAATGCGGCAACCAACGATCTGCATCGTTTCTTTATCGTGTGTGTTAGAAGGTAAGACAGCAAGCGTGTGTGAGTGTAAAACATGCACCACGAGACACAATACTTAAAGGTTCGGTCCATTTCGTACGTTCGTTTGTTCTTGGAACTCGCGACTTGCCGACAGCTCGCGCTCTTCATCGGAAGTGAAAAGGCGAGATCTCGACACGGGTTTAAGCCTGGGAGCTCGTTAAGGAACGCACGCACGGAAATCGAACGATTAACGAGACACACACACACACGTACACAGGCGATACACGAATCGCATAGAACGATATCAAATATATCAAACACATAGATATGTTATGTATATAAATATAAATACATAAAGATACGAATACGAATACAAATATATGTATGTACAAACATACGAATATACGAACAAATATACACGGAAAGAGAGAGAGAGAGAGAGAGAGAGAGAGAGAGAGAGAGAGAGAGAGAGAGAGAGAGAGAGAGAGAGAGAGAGAGAGAGAGAGAGAGAGAGAGAGAGAGAGAGAGAGAGAGAGAGAGAGAGAGAGAGAGAGAGAGAGAGAGAGAGAGAGAGAGAGAGAGAGAGAGAGAGAGAGAGAGAGAGAGAGAGAGAGAGAGAGAGAGAGAGAGAGAGAGAGAGAGAGAGAGAGAGAGAGAGAGAGAGAGAGAGAGAGAGAGAGAGAGAGAGAGAGAGAGAGAGAGAGAGAGAGAGAGAGAGAGAGAGAGAGAGAGAGAGAGAGAGAGAGAGAGAGAGAGAGAGAGAGAGAGAGAGAGAGAGAGAGAGAGAGAGAGAGAGAGAGAGAGAGAGAGAGAGAGAGAGAGAGAGAGAGAGAGAGAGAGAGAGA
>NT_177499.1:113524-153748 GCF_000188095.3 Bombus impatiens
CAGACAGACAGACAGACAGACAGACAGACAGACAGATAGACAGACAGACAGATAGGAAACGGGAGTGGAAGACAAAGAAATATTCGTACGAGAGAATATGAAAGAAGAGAAGAGGAAGAAAAAGAGAGAGAGAGAGAAAGAGAGAGAGAGAGGCAGACAGACAGACAGACAAAGAAATATTCGTACGAGAGAGTATGAAAGAAGAGAAGGGGAAGAAAGAGAGAGAGAGAGAGAGAGAGAAAGAGAGAGAGAAAGATTGCGAAAGAGAACAGGCACGATGAACCCCTCCTTTAATTTTATTATCTTACTAACGTTGATTAGACGCGTGTATATTAGGTATGTGCATTTGCAGCCATCAGAAGCCATATAAACATACATGTATTATTTGAGGAACTTAGAGAAAAAGTACAAGTAACAAAATCTCTAATTTCAAACGTTTTAATATAAAAATTTGAATGCTTCTAAATATTAAAGCACATTACTATACGTACTAAAGGCTCGAAAAATTCAGAACAAAATTCGCTCGATCAATAGTTCTCAATCGTTAATCTCTGCGGAGATCGGTACTTTCGCATTAGCATCTCCGAAATGGTTGAGAAATCATTAACCTATCTCGTTTCTGAGAAGAGAAGGCGAAAGAAATGCGCTTGTACCACTTTTCCATTGAACCCTCCATTTATCATCAGCTATATTTTAGGTCTTCCGTTGGTGTTGATAGCTACATGCTCGACTTCGTCTCTTTTCCTGTTTAAAGTCGCACGTACGTACAATACGAACATTGCTGTTCGTGCTCGAACAAGTAAATCAAGCAAGTGGACCCAGCGTCGTTTTAAAAATAACGAGAATCGATTGCCGTTCCCAAAATTTCACCACAGAAAGAATGAAACGTGTTCGCAGCGATCTGTGCGTTCGATAGAACACGGGGCAGAGTATTTACTCTCGCAAAGAATGCCTCGCGAGACGGGAACACATGATCAGACACACAAAGAGGACGAAATATAGATACAGAAAGAAAGAAAGTGAAAGAGGGAATACCATAGAGTACATTGATATGCGTAGCCGCGCTCTCTGATTACCACGTTTCCGGCACGTTCACGTCGGAAACATGGACTGCTTTACGGGACGCGTAATCGCTGCTGTGTGTGCTCGTGTGTGCTCTAGTTAGTCCATCGCGATCTGTACGCACCGACGAAATCGGATTCACGAACGCGGTTAATCGAATTACAAAGCGCTATGTTCTCTGTTCGTCGATGCTGAGGACTTCCGGTGCTCATGAACGCGTTTATTCCGTATTCTTCGCCGTTCCGTCTTCGATCCGCGATTAAGGTACATATATATATATATATATATATTATATATACATATATATAACATATATAAATAAATATATATATATACCCAGCTTTTGTAATTAGCACAAATAAGAGAAAAAAAGACGGTGGAACGAAAGTATAAAGAAAAAAAAAGAAAAAGAAAACGAAGAAAAAAAAAGAAGAAAAATGAGAAATAAGAAGAAGTTAAAAGTTACATACTGTCCGCTGAAGCACACACACAAAATCGAACATAACGGCGTGGAAATGATGACGATGACTGCGTTTTATTGAAATTGTCACGTGTATGCATGTATCGTGAATGTTCACCGTGTTTGTACGTGTGCATATATATGTATGTTTATGTATGTATATATATATATTTTACGCTTGTTCGTCGTTGTTGTGTCTATGTGTACGTGTTCTTGCGGATAGATGCATATAAAAATGTCAAAAAACTTGCATGCGATCGTATACATAATGTAAAAGCACCTCCTCCTAGCTGTAAAAGTAAACACATAAGTCGCAGTTCAACGTTCAACAATTAATAGAATTAGTAAAAAACTAGAGAGTGTGTGTATGTATGTTGACTTAGAAAAAGGAAGAAAAGGAAAACAACGATAAATATAAATATAAATCTGGCGCTGTAAAAATCAGTCACAGACAAGTATGTATACGTGTATATATATAAATATAAATAAATATATATAGATTTAAAAAATAAAAAAATATATATATCCTTTTTGTTGCAAAAAGAAATTTGTATATACTGCCGAAGATATACATATGTATATATATATACACACACATACACACACACACACACACACACACATATATATATATGTCAAAAGACACAAGGAAAAATTAGAAGAAGCTGTAAAGAGCATTAGCTTAGTGCAGTTATGATACAATTACGCCAACGTCGCGGCGATCGATGCTTTCGATACGCGAACGATAGTTTCGGTGTTTCGCGTGCTCATGCGGAAACGAATCGCTTCACTGGATGAAAACTTGAAAAAATTGACTTCTCAACAGGAGTCCCTTTTAGAATAGCACTTTGTGAAATGAAACGTGACAGAGCGAGGTTTCACGTTGAGAAAGCATCGTCGCGCTCTGCAGCTCTGGGCTAGCTAACAGAAGTAAAAACAAGTAAATGCGTGTATTCGCTACAGAAAGAAAGAATCAAAATTAATACTGTTAATAAATACAAGAGAGAAAAATGATAAACATGGGTAACGCAAGGAAAAATTAGAAGAAGCTGTAAAGAGCATTAGCTTAGTGCAGTTATGATACAATTACGCCAACGTCGCGGCGATCGATGCTTTCGATACGCGAACGATAGTTTCGGTGTTTCGCGTGCTCATGCGGAAACGAATCGCTTCACTGGATGAAAACTTGAAAAAATTGACTTCTCAACAGGAGTCCCTTTTAGAATAGCACTTTGTGAAATGAAACGTGACAGAGCGAGGTTTCACGTTGAGAAAGCATCGTCGCGCTCTGCAGCTCTGGGCTAGCTAACAGAAGTAAAAACAAGTAAATGCGTGTATTCGCTACAGAAAGAAAGAATCAAAATTAATACTGTTAATAAATACAAGAGAGAAAAATGATAAACATGGGTAACGAACATGGGAAATTAATCTGGTAAATCAGGGCAATGTTTATCGAAAGAAAGATAATTATCGATTAAATTCGATTTTGGTTCGAACGAATAGAAAAATATAAATAGAATAAAACAACGATACCGTATTTAAAAGAGTAAGATAAATAGAAACAGAGGGACCTTTATATTATATCTAAGTGCCGGCCTGTATATAAAAAGAAGTCTCACACAAGTAATATGTAGTATAATAGTAACAAAATTATTACGAGGTTACGGTATTACATCGTAGGATCGTTCGCTATATTGTGAACGTGGCGCAAATAGTAAGTTCAAGATCGTAAAGTATAACATCGATGCAAATTATACACGAACAGATAAAAAGAAAGGAAAACGAAAACGAACAGCCAAATAAAAGGGAACGAATTAATTGACATTACTACGCTTCATTCAACTATATTGTCATTGCACTACTGTGTACGATTAGAAGAAATAAATAATATCATCGTTTCTGCTTTCTACGGCGTTTGATTCCCTGATTGGTCAAGCTTCTTATACTAAAGTATCATTATTTTTTTTTTACTGAAATTTTATTTAATCCTTTCATAGCGTAATAAAATAGCACGAAATTCAACGAATTTCTTTTATTGAGAATTATTTACGCGGTAAACACAAGTAACTTGTGACGCTTAAAAACTTGCATACAATAACGAGAAAAAATAAATAGCAGGATAAAAATAACTCACACGTTATCAAAATTTCATATGTAAATTTTATAGCACTATAACTGTCCTAAATCTTTTTCTCGTCTCTCGTTCTATACTGTGAAAAGATTAAACATCCGTTAACTAGTGATTTTCCACTTCTCCGCACAATTAAAAGATAACAAGACCTCGGCCAATCAAGGTTAGAGATTAATTAACGTATCTAAATAGCAAAAATCCAAACATATGTTCATATCGAAAATTAATAACATTATATATAGATATATGTATATACTATATATGTACATATATGTATATACATACATATATATAAACAGGCAGCAGGCAGTTATATAATTTGAAAAGACCATCAACGATGTAACGTCCGGGAAAATATGTATATCTTCTTTTTTTATTTCTTTTATTCTTTTTCTCATATGGATGTGAAAAAAAGGTTAGAGGGTTGGAGGTCGAGGAACTTTGAGATTATTCAGACGGGATCGAGTTGAGAGAGAGAGAGAGAGAGAGAGAGAGAGATAGAGAAAAAGAGAGAGAGAGAAAGAGAGAGAGAAGAGAGAGAGAGAGACAAAGAGAGAAGAGACAAAGAGAGAGAGAGAGAGAGTGAAAAGAGAGAGAGAGAAAGAGAATGAAATTGGGCGTGATTCGGTTTCGTTCGTCGTTAATAACAAGAGTTATCGGAAATTTTTCAGCGTGACCTGTGTGCGAAAATTTCTACCCGATTGGTAGTAGCCTGTGGCGCTGGCTTTTCACAGAACGATTGCGATCGAAAAGAAAAAAAGTACGAAAAGAGACGACTAAAAATAAAAAATAAAAAATATTAAACAAAGATACAGAAATAATGAAATTCTAATAATAATAGAACAATAGAAAAACGAAGATCACTTTTACGATATGCAGAGACTATTTGTTCTTGCAAGCGGCATGTATGCACTACGGAAATGTCTATAATTCTTCGAAGAGGAAAAGAAACAAAAGGTAGTACAGTTCTTAGCATACTTGGCATGTATTCGATCGACTAAAAGAGCAAAAGGCACATTACATTAAGGTGAAAATAAAAATATATATGTAATACATGTATGTAATATTTGAAAAATGGAAAAAAACTGGAAAAAGAAGAGATTTTAATCGTAGAAAATAAAGAAACGTATAATAAGAAAACCGAAAAAATATCGTAAGTAAGACACAAAAAGCACACAAACTTTCGATACTTGTCTTTTTTTTTTCTTTCCTTTTACTTATTGTATCTTTCTTGTCGTAGAGAGAACTTAAAAAAAAAAAAGATTCAATAAACAGTCTGTGCATTGTTTTTTTCAATTTCAATTATATTTCTTTTATTTGAATTCATTCGTCAATAAATTTCATTGTTGACCCGAACTTAGTGCAAGTCATTCGAGTGGTTTACATCACAAATAGATATATCGTTTACGATATACTAATTATCATCATTAATCATACGTTACCAAATATTATAATAATTATAATTATTACCGTTAAAGACCAATTTGTTGGTTAGCTGATAAAGTCGATCGATAATAGTTTCCGAATTCTATTTGCAATAATTGTTGTTTAATTAACGATATTACATATTCCATAATAATTCATAATATTCCTTTTTTCCGTATTCTTTTTTCTTTTTCGTTCGTACTTAATCGTAAGGTCCTAATATCATTACTTTAGACGAGGGAGAGAGGACAGTACAAAAACTTGAAACAAGTATTTTCTTGGACATACGGAATAATTGTGGAAGGTACTAGGAGAAGGTCAAACACCACGAAATGTCGTACGAAAATTGAATGAAAAAGAAAAAAAAAGAAACAAAAAACGATCGATAAATCACGTCGTATTCACGCGTAAACAATATCTATAAAAAGAAAAGACACTTTTATAAATCCCAGGCTGGAAATTTCGTTAAAAAGATGATAAAATCTCAAATTAACGTATCGTTGGATCAATCGATACGCCTACGAAAAGAAAGTATCAAACATTCAACGAGAAATAATCGAATATGCCACAAAGAGGTGGAATGTATCAAACTAAGTGCAGTTTATTCTCAGCTCTCGTTCTCCTCCATACAAAACACAATCAGTTAATTTGTTAACCTACCTACTATGTACACGTGTTACTATGCGCGTCTGCATGTCTGGCGCATAAAAACGTATTCTGTATACGTATGTAAGTGCATAGATTCTTTAAAGCGTTGTTAAAATACCACTTTGGAAATATGTGCAACGATCTTCGATGTTCCTCTAAGGAAAATATAAAACTTCGTACGACGAAAGTTTCATTATTTCACCTCCATTTCAAACCATCCTTTTTACACGAATTAAATTTTGTTAAAGAAAAAAGAACGCTACATAATAACCTTAGAACAGTTTTTAATTATTCGAATCGCGACGAATGATTTTTATTTGAATCGCATAATCGTTCGATCCGGTAACTCCACGGAACATGTTACATCCAACATATCATTTAAGTTTTGCTTTTGGAGAACATTTTTTTCCTCGTGTCGCCTATATGTTACTTCCACGATATCGTTTACCGCTCATCGATTAATCTTCTCTTTATCAAACATCGCGTGCATGTAACAAGTACGTACTTTCGTTTATCTCGTCGTCGTTGGTAAACTTCAACGAATACGCCTCTTCGTCAACTTTATTTATTAACCGCAAATATCCAACAGATATAGAAGTTTTTCAGCACTTTGTTAAAATAATGTTTTCGAATGCCCCCGGTGTTTATAATTACTTGAACGACAGTAAATCAGAACTCTCTTTCTACCTAAGTCAAAAATTTTATTTTTGAAAATTCTTAATTTTCAGAATTTTTCTTTGAATAATGTTTATGTACAAATACATAGCTACATATTTCGAGAGTCGTTTGAACAATCGCTAACCATCGATTTTTCTTCTTCCTCTCTGTTTTTACAGGAAAACAAAGAGGATAGAACGGGAGAGAGAGAGAGAGAGAGAGAGAGGAACAGCAGAGATTTCTGTAGCTGTCCATTTGCGCACGAGTTGGTCTCGTTACCGGTCCAATACACGGAAAACGTATTAAATTCGCTTTCTACGAAGAGCAGTTTCTTGTTCCGGAGAAAAAACGGAGAGGGAAGCTCCATTTCACAAACGATCCGCGAGAGTTTCGCGCGCCGATACTCTACCAGCCCCCAAGCCGCCCCTTTGCTCGCCGATTTTATTCATTTTCTCTGCGATACCGCCGCGTGAAACTTGCTAATTCCGCGAAAGCCATCGGGTGAAAGAAACGATACAGACTCCGGGGAAATCTATAAACTCGAACGTTATAAAACTCGTAACAAGACAAACGCTTACCAATTTTTTCGAGACTTATGCAAACGCTCGTGCATGCGTTAAGAAACATTATCGTCCCTTTATGTTTTACATGCGTTCCTTAGCAAAAGATCGGAACATTTGCGAATCTTAACTAAAACCGTCGTTATCTGTCGTTATCGTTTCGCGGGATGGAAATATCTACACCGTACCTCGTAGACGTTGCTTCAGAGACGCGATGCAATGGAAATACGGTTCTTCTTAAAGTTTATCCCTTATATTTCTTAATTTTTCATCGTCGTTCTACTTGCCCATGCTTTACGTACTGTTCTTGGACTTTATTTTACTTTGTTTTCGATCGACTGTTCTCGAAGAGACTCATCGAAGATCGTTGCATATTTCGCCCAGTATCTTACAACTTACCCTCCTCTCTAATAATAATAGTAATTATCATCACGTTTTTTTATCGTTGCCACTAATAGTTGCTTTGAACGAACCTTATCCAATATACAATTTCCAAAAAATGAAAAAAAAAAAAAAAGAAAAGAAAGAAAGAATAAGAACCGATCGCCACTGGCGACGCTATCCTCGAGAACTCTATCCTCTACCGTCGTGTAATGCAATACTCTTAATCGAAATTTCCGTACATCATATACGTACAGTGCTATAATAACCATAAGTGATTACTAAAAAGATTATATAGAAATCGTAGAGTCACAACGTTTATCAAGGCATCCGATAGAATTGCCTAGTTCCACTCTCGAACCTCGTGTCCTTGTCTGGGAACACGATTCTCCATTTTGTTTTGTCATTAACGAGCTTTGTTTCGCTCCAATTCTTCTGGCTACGAACGATCTGTGAAATCATCGCCACGGTGCAATTTCGTACGGATGATCCGGCGCGATGTAATTAAGCTTCCGACAATTCGATCTCGAACAGCATCGAAAAATAATTTGCTCGTCCAGCCGGAATGGACGACAACGAAGCTGAATATTTCGCGAGGTGTTTCTTTGTTTGGGGGAGCGGGGGTTATACATATGCTTCACATCGCACGCGGATTACGTTATTTATTGGATATAATGTATATAAATATAAGATTTATCCTGGGTTGTCGAACGTATTTCTCCTCATCTTCCTCGTGATTTTTTGAAGGATCAATGAGAGCCAGCTAGAAATACCTTCCAGCCTAGGGGTTGTTGCCTCTTTTCCCTTTAAAAAATCTCGATATTCTGCCGAACAATTTCAAAATTAACCTTAACCGGTCTCTTCTTGCCAAAAGTATAAAAGAATAAACGAAAATTCGTCCGATATCGAAGCAAACTCGGCATATGGTAGGTGACCAGACATCGATCCAATAGAAAATCCGCGAAAAAGCAACGAGGCACAAATGGAACGATCTATAACCACGCCAATGATATAAACGCGCGAAAGGAAGATAAAAGGTAAAAGAAAAAGAAACAAGGAAAGAAGAGAACTGCATCGACGATCGATTTCAATAATACGCGTGGACGTAGATCAGGTTGTGGATCGGGTGATGGTGGGCGTGGGGATTGTGCAAGGGGGTACAGAAGGAGGTAGTGGTGATAGTGGTTGGGGATGGCGGATGATTGACAGATTGCATCGTGGAAACGGGCGACACCTGATTGGGGGGACCGGCCGGCACTTGGTACACGGTATTGGGCGCGGCCATCGGGCACCTTGAGGCCCCGGCTGCGCCGTGTTGGGCCCCATGCTGTTGTTGTTGTTGTTGTTGCTGTTGTTGTTGTTGTTGAATGTAGTTTGGTGGTAGACATACCTCGAGGCGGTCGGTACGTGGCATCTTCTGCGGCATCGCCACCGTCTGCGGCACCACGCCCAATGGGCTTCCGACTCCTGTTGGATCCGCCGGGCCCATGATCGCTGGCATGATCGGACTGGGCGCAAAATACGGGCTGTACGTGTTGCCAACTTGAGGCATACCAGTCAGGTACGGATTCGTCGCCTGCGAAAACACACCCGGAAAGTATCCAGGTAACACGGATTAGAACAAACCTATCCCCACCTACGCTCCACGCGATGTCGTCATCGTATGTGCCCCGCAATTTTATTATGCTAGAGCTCGTCGCTTGTTCGACCCCCTTTATCCTATCCCTGACATAAGCGCGGTACAGTAGCCCCACCCTTATTTTAGCTGTGCTATTCGTGAACAACAATTTTGTATTGTCAATATTGCGGTCAATGTGATCGAGACTTGGCGAGAGGTAATTGAGAGACAATTAGTATTAAAATTAAGAATCAATTTACGATTAAAAATATCTCGCAAACGGACTTTGCTTCGATCAACGAGTATTATATCTCTCCTTTTGTAAACCATCGAAGAATACGCTATTCTTTTCATCGCGGAACAAACATTGAATACCATCGCGAAGGACCGTGACGATACACGGTCGATTCCACTCGTACAGAATTCAAACGAATTTAATTCATATATATATATGCAAGAAAAAAAATTCAGCTAAAGGATTATAGAAGATCAAAGAATATGAAATTTAGTTCAAAAGTTAGTAAAATTCGATGGCGAAGATTTTCCCGTTTCCTCAAAGCTAAACAACGAGCAACGATGTGTAAACGCTTAATTAAACGATTCGGACATCTGGATCGAATTACCTCGAGCGTTAAATTATGCCGTATGAATCGAGCTAACAACAATTTTAACCAATCTAGAGGGAAATTTTAACGAGTGGAAATTAGCGAAGAAAAGAATAGGATATATGGCTCGCCAAGTCTTAATCGTTCGTTTCTTTCTCGGTGGTAACCGCTACTTTGAACGACAAGCGCGCGTTCCCATAAGAAGCGTTTGGTTTTGCAGAGAACGGGCTTCCCAGAACCGAAGGCAGGTAATTTGAAGCGCAGCCGAATGAGCTGAACGCCCGTTCCTTCTTCTTCTTCTTAAGGACCTGTGTGCTTGTATCCTTCGAACTTTCGCCGAGTTCACGCCATCACGTGGTATAGAAGCTTCCAAGGCAACCGAGGAACGCTAACCGCCGAAAAACTTTCAACCGCGCGATAATCGTCGTTGACCCGGAAAACGATTTTCGAGTTACTCTCCGGGCAAACAATAATCTATTGGCGGGAAGTCAGCGTACCTCGATTATTCGCCATTTGCTCGCGTTTCTCTCGTTCTTCGGTCGATTTCCCGTATCGAATCGACGCTGCATCCAACGATCTTACTGGATCAAATGACATATTTACGATCTTGTATACATTTAATTACGCTCGAAACTGTTCAAAGTGACAAAGATTGCCCGATTTAAACACGAAAAAATATATTTTTTGTTCTCTTCTTCTCGCATAAGATAATAATATGTATATACGTTGTTTATAATTGTAGTTTAGGCCTCAGTTACGTTGTCCATATAAATTAAAAAAAAAAAAAAAATAAAGAAAAATTTAACATATACGATATTCATATCCTTCGTCTTGTTTATACTATAAACCCCTTGTATATACGATATATTTGTTTCCAAAAACGCGATGTTAAAATTTTCTATAATTAATAATTTTACAAAAAAAAAGTTCAATCTATTATTTCTTCCCATATGTTCTGAATAATTTTTACGTACATACATATACGATCTTATGGCATATTGAAAAGTTCTAGAAAAAGAACTAGGTGCGCGTTCTTAAAACGTATTATATGGAAAAATAAGCAGAATAGAATAAGTAGATATTATCGAATTGAAAGATATTTCATGGAGAACGAGAGAAACTCGGCGATTTAACTCTTTGTTGGCCGCAAAATAATTCATGCTTTCGAGGAAAACCCTCTAAAGGAAAAACTTTATCGTGACATACAGAGAAACTTCTTATATTTCGATAAAAACAAAACGAAATATTTCGTAAAGCATGCAGATCAAGTCTCAATCTTAATTTACAGTGCGGCACTCTTTTAAAAACAAGTCGAAGCTTTCATACAAACGCTTACTAGACTTACAGGCACACTAACTTGCGCGACAGCGACGCCATCTTGCAAATCTGTTTCTTTCTAATTACCTTCTAATCATACGTATTAAAATTAAGGATTTTTTTCAACAAAATTTACATATAATAATATTTACGTTAATAAGAAAAAAAGAACATATATAACAGTTCGAGTAGATTTGTTTTGGAGGGTCGGCGCCGTCGCGTGCACTTTAATTAACTAAAAAATTAGTGGAAGCCAACCAAAACCAGGAGTTACCATAAAGGCGTGGGTAGCGAGAAGTTGCTGCTGGATTTGCTGTTGAAGGTGATGGTGTGGTGCCGGAGGTGCCGGTGCCTCCTGTTCACCAATGACGTAATTGGAGAACACACCAACAATCAACCACAACCACGAGAGCCACAGCGGCAAACATAGGGGACAGACAGGCAGTCATACGAGTAGTATAGGGTTCGATGTCACGTAGCAACGACTATGAATTATTATGTCATGAAATAAAGAAGTAGGTGGGCGTAATTATGATGGTTTGATTTCTTGGTGAAAATTTCCTTTAGACGCCGAGATATCATTACTGGGGAACGAAATTTTTCGTTATTCGCAACCTTTAAACGTTTCATTTTTTGCACGTGCACGCATTCGAAAGAGAGACGAGTCTATTAACTCCTTGCCTTATAATATCGAGTCGTAATATACTTGTTCAACGAAGGTAGATCAAAAAAGGCAGCCTCTAACTTTAGTTTCAGATCGACAAGTATATAAATATGTACAATTTGTCGATATACCGCATCTGATACGGCGTTGCAACATTCTTGCAGTACAAACACACGAATGATTCGGAACACTTGTTACTCAAACGTTTTGCTTTTCAAGATCCGACGATGCATATTTTATCTCTTGTCAACGAGTTCACGTGTTATTTAGTCAATAATTTTCGAACAGTTTCGTTACACGTAAAAATTAGCAACATTCGTATTTTAGGGTTACCCAGCAAATACGAAAACATCGTTACAGGCAAGGGATTAAACGACTGATCATCTTTCGTAATTTACATATTTATCGCTATAATTTCTTTCTTTTTTCAATAATTGCAGTAGATTTTGTGGATTCGCCAAATGGTATGTATTATGATTTTAAAAAAAAAAGAGAAAAAGAAATACTTTGACGAACCAACAAAATAATCGTTTGCTTTTATAATTTATAATGTCGTGGTATCCGACGGCAATCTAGGAGAACTAATAATTGTAACTACGGTCTTTTCTCTATTTAGCTATTTGATTTTTCAACAAATATTGACTGTCTATCGAGAATCATGGATAAATTAAAGGAATAGGGGGTGACACTGACCAAAAACATGCGGCGTGCTAAAATTTACTCTCTGAGGTTTTATCTTTCGGTGCAATGCCCGCAAATATAAAGAACGTCGGCAAATAAGAACGACTAGGTGTGATATTCTTCAAGAGCTTAAATCGATTCATATCGTCCAAGTCTAACTTGGATATCGAAGCACACGAAACAAGATATTCTTCGATAAAGTCTAAATTTTGTAAAATACGAATATGCTAATTTTTAAAATGTATATCTTATCGAGACATTAACAACGATAAAATCTGCCAAAGAAATGATTTGATCGAGTATTCAGCGAGTCAAAGAATCTTTAATTATCATAGCAGAAATATAATTTTTGATAAGAAACTGGCAGCGGTACACCTTATCGTTAATCATTTACATGGCGTTACCTACCAAAAAGGTAATCTAGTGGTAGTCGTCGACTAACACAGACAAAACTCAAGATCTCTCGATCGTGGTAAAAAGAAAAATGTGTGGATGTGTGAACAGCAGAAGACGTGGTGCAACGAATGTGTTAAAGTTCGGACATACCACTGCTGGTACCTGACCAGGCACTAATGGTTGGGCCGGTGTAAGACCCATCTGCTGCATCAGCGCATTCTTCAAAGCTAAATGATTACGCCCGTTTATCAAAAGCTGGTCCTTCAGGTGCTGCGGTGGATGGAAATATTTGCATGGCGGCTTTTCGCGATTACATCGGCCCTGAAACAGAAATAAAACCCAATATATTACGATCCACTCTGGACATCGTGTCTACGGACGTAGATTGCCTTTCACGCATATATAAGCTACGTTTCGTTCGTATAAGTACAGAGAGTATCAAATCAAACGAACTGGATTCCTTTCTATATGTATCTAATAGATATATTGGATTATTGTCGCCTTTGGCGCGGATAAAATGTTATCATCGATAAAAGTAGATAAGATTCAAGGATAGCATAGAATTAACAAGAAACGTTAACGCAGGAAATTCCTCTTCGAGCACATAAGGACTCGAGCTTGTACAAGTGGCAGAGGAGCACGATTAAACGCAATTTTAATTACAGACCCATCTCCACCGTGAACAATATTCCCACGAAAGGTCCACGCGTGCGATAACACGACACCATTACACGCGTCGCAATGTAATCGCGCGGTAATCTTACGTGCGCACACAGCCTATCTGCAATTTGCCCGTAAGTGAAACACGCTCACGTACAAGTGGTTTATAATGCAGCTAATATCGAAAGCTCTGCCTTCCTCTCTCTAGATTTTCCGCCCTCTCGTAACTTGGGTGCCGTAGCGAGCTTTAACGTGATTTCAGGCTTCTGCGCATCGTTGCACTGCTGTGGGAGTAAGTGGCATAATTGAAAAAAAAAGAAAGAAAAGGAGAGAGCAATATGATTCAAAAAGTTCCCATTAACGATTCAGAAAAATGCAGTTCTCGTTGGAAATTCGAAATATTGGAATCAAAACGGTGTTCATGGTTCTTTAACAACAACGAAGGCAACGAAATTAACATCGATTTACTCTCTTACAATAGCGTTTCATTCGACACGACGGGTTCGAATAAGCTACTTTTAAGCCAGGTTACATCTCGACAACCATGACACGGAAGTTTGCATGGAAGTCAGAGATGGATAAGCAGGTCGATAGGACGTAATCCCTATTCATCGCATCGTGAAACAAGTGTCAAGACGCGTTTGCGTCAAATGAATGTACACTCGTTGAAAATGCACCCTGTCGATTTTTCTTCGCTTTGTCCTAACTCGTTCGTTGGTTTGCGTGAAACACGCATTAGAAGCTTTTTATGACGACAATTTTTAATTGCAAGTGACGATATCGACAAGAAGTGACTATCGTCACTGATAATATTATTGAATTGAAAGTAATTTTGTCAAATTAGATCGGCTAAGATTATCGATCTTGCCGTGCAGGCATCTTGACATCATTTTTTAACGACACCCTGCAGAGTTACAGGCAGAAGGGAGAAAGGAAGATTATAGGAAAGGAAGGAGCGGAGAGGACAGAAGATACGAAGAAGATCGGAGATAGAGGATCGAGGAAGAAAGAGAGAGAGAGAGAGAGAGAGAGTCAAGAACAAGGTCAGGCGGTGTCACGATGGTACTAATTAGACCCTAACAATATTAGTTCAGGTAAGACGTCTAGGATGGCGAAGGTGAGGCAACAGCAGCCGGTAGGCAGCCGTGCTTTCTTACGGAAATCCAGTGGCTTTCCATAATAGCAGCTTGCAAGCGTGAAACCGACCTCAGAGGGTGGGCTCGTCTGTGAAGGGATGCCTCCTCAAATATCGCCTAATTAAGCACATTCGAGGAGTTTCGAGGAATAATGTGTACCAGCCAGCGAGAAACTTTCGACCCACTGAGAACGCAATTGCCCCCCATCTCCTTCTCTTTCTACCTTGTCTCCTCTCTGCTTTCACATATAGCTGTTTCTATCTTCTATCAACCTTTCTAACTTTTCTCTTCTATCTTCTTGCTTCCCCTTCCGTATTTAGTACCACTTCGCTCTCCGCTCAATTTATCGCTTCACTCTTTTCTTTATCTTTTTCTCTGTGTTTCTTTTTCTTCTGTTTATTACCTTCTTTACTATACGTACAGGTACTTTTCCACTTTACCACGATTTTCATCTTTGCACTTACCTCCTTTCGTCCCTTCCACCTTCGCTGCGATATAAACGAATGTCGAGCGTGAAAACTATCGCCGCTAACACTAACTCGAACTAGCCGCGAGTTTTTTCATAAACGTCGAAGCGGAACTCTTTTCTACGTTGTGGAACGTTGTCTAGCTCATTTGCGATGTTTCAGCGATTGCAACAGAGAGCCAGAAAAATTTGATTTCCAACAACGAAAGTAGATTTGTATTTTGTTCGTTTGGCCTTCCATCAATCACCATGGCCTATCTACACGTGCTACTTTTCGTATAATTTATCACATTGCGCAAATCGATAGTTCATAGACTCTATTAGATTCTTGCGATTAGTCCAACATCTATTTCGATATTTAGTTTGACAGATCAATTACTTGCAACAGTATTTCACGGAAAAAGGCATTATATTAGGTTTTATAGGAAGTATTATACTGGAGCGTGAGAAACTATATAGATTCTATAACAGATAACCTGCTACTTTCCGATTATAGCGCAATAATAAACGTAAATCGATTCGAACGCTCGAAAATGATACGCAACTGCGACGCAAATGTCGCGTTCCACTCGGGTAATGACACTTGTCAAACTTTTCTGAAATATCACGCGATACACGCGTTATTCCAAAGCCTCGATTAATTTCGGGACGATCTCCTGCGCTTTCTCGTAAAAGATTCCTCTTCGCAGCGGGGAACGCAATCGCGAAGAACGTAATCTTCGATTGCTGCGCTGAAGCTCCTGCCAGACTCTAACATGGCGTCGGTTGAACTTAATAATAAACAGAGGAGCGCATTATCATCGGGATGCAAATAACGGTAGTTTCCTTGGAATTTAAAGCGAGCGTATATTTTAGACGGTGCTAACTGGCGAGCGTAGTATTAAAGTTGATTTAAAGGGTCTACTGATAAGAAACAGCATTCTCCGGGGAACCATGCGAAATGTTCCTTCCCTCCTAATTTTAACGAAACTTTAATGATATTTAGGGGAGGAGAAGATATATGCATGTATAAATACGGCGTCACAATAAAGAGATTTAACGCTTTGCGAATTTACAGTACTCGTCGAGAGTATGTAAATACCACGTAAATTCTAAAATCAATCTTTACAACGAGAAATACAAAATGTTTACCGATACCGAACGCTTTATTTATAGTAATTGTTAGTTTAACTTTTTAATCAAAAACGGTACGTTACCATGTAACTGGATTAAAATACCGATTACAAAGAATTAGTAAAATTACCAGCAAATGGAACAAACTTTGGATAATATAAATACGCGAGTATATTATTATTACGCATCCGTTGCATGGCGTAACAGAAGATGGTGATTAAAGTAGATCTCGCTACATTCACGAGCAAATTGCTGGTTACGGAAACAAGAGTATGAGGCAAGGGTAAGAAGGTGAAATCGAGGGGATGGAAAATCAACCGGACGGTCTAAATCGAAGGTTACCGACACCTCAGCTGGCATTCGTTCGTACATAAATCATCGATCCAAAGCGGGCAGGTGTACCACGAGCAAAAAATATTCCACTCGGAGGAGAATGGTCAAGTAACTCGAACCTTCTAACAGTTTCGACTTTCTGGCGTCACTGAGGGAGCGGCGGAGAAAGAAGACAGAGTGCGAGATGGGGTCGACTCAATTACAGTCGCTGAACGACGCGATAATTGGGATCAAGATTGATTGTCTTCCTTTCCGTTGGTCTGACCTTTCGCGAGCGAGAAAACAACTGCTGCCTGTTCTTTTCTCCGCTCCTATACCCAAGCTCGAACGTGCGAACGGTCGCGGCCCCTCTCGAACAAATTGTTACCGCAACGGAAACATATGCTCGAGGGATACACGTCGAAAGTCTCATTGCATTTGCATTTGTTAGGAGCGCCGTGAACGTTTTTGAATCGTGTAGAATAAAAAATCGAAGAAAAAAGATTTCACGCGTGACATTTTCTATGTCAACCTTTGAAATGCGTCACTATCGGTAAAGTAACGGGGTATAAGATTTTTCATACGCTAAAATTCGTAACTCTCAACGGCGAAATTAATTTGAACGAAATTATGTCCGTGTCAAATTTCGCGTTAGTTTCGTCAAAGAAGAATAGCGAATCGAACGATCGAAAGGCGGGATTTGTGGTTGAAAACTAGAGCAGTAATAGTTAATTTCTAATTTAGGTTGTGTTAGCGGATTTGTTTGCACGGGCCAAGCGAGATGATAGATATAGACATAAAAGCTTGAAGGGAAGAAACTAAAGTATGAATATAAAAAATACGAGTGAAAATATTTGCAAGTCGGAAAACTTTGTAAACTCGATTCTTACAACCCCGCGATCGTCCCAAAAAGACAAACGAAATCAAATATTTTTCTCTGGAAATCTTCCTGAAAGCGTCAAAAAGGATCCCGACCAAACATACCCTCCCAACAGCCTTAAAAAACGAGAGGAAAGAAAGTAGACGGAGCGGTAAGACGACAAACAAGTGAGAAATGTAGAAAAACGAAGAAAGGCAGAGAGAGATAAAGGCAGCAGGAGGGATGGTAGGGGATGCTCGCTTCATGGTTGCAGAAGGTCGACGTCGAGCAACCTTTTTCACCTCGATAAAGCCTTGTCGTCGTAGGTGGCCGACGAACACGATCCTTCAGACTCCGGGCTAACCCCGCTTTATAACCTCTCACCCGTCTTCCCTTCGCCTCTGATGCGCTTCACGTCTCGCGAGGGTGGAGTCACACGCCGAAAGCGGAAGATCGGTTGTCGTTGAAAGAGCAAAAGCGTCATAGACAGGATGATAGAGAGTAACTGGCACATCGAACGGGTCTAGAAGAGGCGTTCGGAGCGACGAAACGAAGAAGCGAAAGAGAATAAAGATACGAGAAAGAAGAAGAGGAAGAGCTAGAAGGAGAAGAAGAAGCGGATGAAGGGCAAGGGGGAGGAGAAGGAGGAGGAAGAGGCGGAGTGTGGTAGAGAGGAAATGGGAGAGACGCAGGAAAGCACAGAGGAGCGCTGCAAGGGCTGCAAGGCCGGGTGGCCAAGATTACTAGGATTTGCGCGTAGATTTGCATATCGATTTTCCTGTGCAACGGTGTCGTATGACGGCAAGCGGCGCGCGATTTCCCTTAATTTCGTCGAGGGAACTAGCTACGACATTAGCCTCGTGGCTACGTTTAAACACGCTTGTTTCACACCGATATAGCTTGCCAAAATTTCTTCCTCTTTCTCTCTCTCTCTCTCTACGTATATACGTGTATTTGGTTCGCCGTGTACGCGTTTCTCTGTTCGTTGATGCTCATAAAAGTGTTAATCCTGTTAACTACTGTAACAATCGTATAAATCGTATTTGCATCGCAAAGTGGAAGTATCAGGCATTCGAATGGAATTAGGTTAATCGATGGATATTGTAAGTTGAGAGACGTAGCACGTACGATATGTCTGTAACTATGGCGTGTTTTTATCATTTTTCAGATTAGAATCAATCGCTTTGACATAATTTATAATCGCAGTTGATCGTTTTCGCGCGAAATAAGAATAACTAAAGGCGTTATCATTTTACAATTATTCGATGCCGGGAAACGTAATTGCGTTTTCTCGCATCGAGAAATAATTTTGAAAAACACGGATAAACGCGTAAAAGATATAACGGCGTAATAAAGCAATCGAATTAATTCGAACAAAGGCCGTTTAATCACGAAACATGTATTGCTTACGTGTGATCATTCTTGTTACTTCGATCAGCTTTTAACTAAAGTAACTTTCCGAGTTTCAGTATTTTATATGTCATTTTTTTCTACAATTCTTTCTAATCAACAAGATATAAGATACGATTATACAATTATATGAATTCAATTTTGCTCTTTTGTCGTATGATATGTTATTACATTCGCGTCAAAAGTATTTACTCGTTTCGACTACGAACAATCAAGAGGGGCACGTCCAGTCAAAATAATAAAATTAATTAAATTATACTCGTTGAGAAACTCGAAGCATCTAGGCATTAATGAGATTAAATCTTTAGAATATCGTAAAAGTTGGATCGTTTGAGCTTCGAAGAGTGGAAACCAGCGGCGCGACGCGACGTCTAGATAAATTGATGAGCCTGCATAAAAATCGCGAAAAGAATGCACGTTGTTCGATTGGAATCGAAAAGTCAGCCAGGAGGGTGCGCGTTTCGGTTTAATTTTTCAGTAGTAGAGAAAAATGACCGGACGTCGAAGAAAATCTGGGACATTAGTCCCACGGCTGCGTTAAATGCGATCCGTTACGCGACGATACTATTTTTCATCTTGTCCCCCGAAATTACCATAGCGAACTCAGGAGAACGGTAGTAAGAAGAAATCAGCGATGGCCAAGATTTATCACAGTATTTAAATTCTTACGTGAGAAATTTTCGAACAGTACTTTTCATTCCGATATTCGAAGGGAATTCTCCGATCGATGATATTGTCGAGATACAGTCGAATATCACCGAGTAATCTTTTCCGTACAACGACACTGTCAAATACGATCAAGTATGATTCAAATTTTAAAAGATCTGGATTATCTTCGAAATATTCGGGATTTTGGTCAAGCGTCGATCTCGTTTTAGTTGGTTTAGTCTTGTTGTTTTCGTAAGATAAAGATATCGTGTTTTATAACGATACTCAAATTACACAACTGTGTACGCCTGTTATGGAAGGATTCAAAGGTTCCATCGAACAGCTATATTTTATATTTTTTCAACGATATAAGGGAGATTCGTTAAGAAACCACGGCAGGACGTAAACACGATATACGAAAAAATCGTATTAGCCGATATGAGATGAGATTCGAAAGTACGCGGAGTTGCGTAATGAGGAAGGGTCGAAGGAAAGGAAAAAGGAAGAAAAAAGTTTCCTCGTTTATCCTTAAATTTCGAGCGATCGTAGATTCCAGCTAGCTAGCTGGTACGTACATATACATAAATACATATATACATACAGATGCCACGACGTTGATCAGGGAACAACGTCATGTTTTTCCCCTAAGTAATCCAGATAACAAAGTTCCTCTCAATCTGGCCTATCATCGCGCCAATATCCGCTGGCTGCGTCCCGTGCCGCCATCTCGATATTTCCTTCGGCAAAAGAGGCTCCGTTGTTGATCGCATTACTTGCTCCCGAGAAAGGATATTGCGAAATAGAGAGCCTTTTCGTTGGCCCTTACCTTGTATACGATTAATTCTCTCTACGTGTACGAAATTAACGCTGTCTCACGAAGGTCAATACAACGCTCTTCCTACCCTTTTGTCACACCCTTCCTTTTTTAACGGTAATATCGAGTTAAAACATACGCTTGCCTGGCATTTCTTTCTCAAAGATGAGAATTTTATCCTCTTTCGGGAATTTTTACTACAGATATATATGCATAGGAGCATGCAAAACATTCTAAAATCAAAAAGGGTAGATATAATTTGGCACAAATGTTATTAATCATTCAAATAGCCATTCTTTGGCAAATTAGACCGATTCTCCCTCGTAAGAACAACCCATAAATCCGAACGATTCGGCCAATCGCTCTTTAACGAAACGCACCCCGCGATTAACCGAAAATTACTGGAGAAACTTTTAGCCACGAAACGAATAGCAACGAACGAAAACCTTGGATCTCGGGCAAACAGAGAAACAAGAGCGCAACGCGAAGAAACTTTTTACAGGATTTCGCAACGATGGACAGGCAACAGCTGGATGCCTATACGCTTTCGCAAAGAGCGGCGGGAATGACGGGATAAAGTGGTCGACGAGGGACAAGGGGAGTTTCGGGCCGAGTTTCATACGTTTCCGGGCGAGTTTGTCACGCTCTGCTCCTAGAATTGTGGCTACAACTACCGACAAGCTTCTCTCTCTCTCTCCCTATCTTGTCCAACTACTCACACCCTTTCTTCTTGCTCGTTCTTCCTGGCCAGCCTTCCATATCTCCGTTTCTGTCTTCGTCTCTAAAGCTTCTCACGAACGCGGAGTTTTAGCTAAGACGAGCCGGCTGGTTAATTCGAAAAGTGCCGGCACACTACGTGCGTTTCTCCACGTGTACAACCTTCTTCCCGTGTTGGTCGTCTTAGAAAAGCTCCCTGACGCTGGTGGAAAGCCAGGCCAAATGACATCAGGGGTCCCGTTTCATTACGTCGAGAACGTGAAAGCCCAGCTGAGTCAGTGGCTATATACCCTTGGTGTAAAGGGAATTCCGTTATTTCCCTTTTTTTGCCCTTTTTTCCTTTTTCTTCCTCTTCTTTTCTCTTTTCGTTAGCTGCTAAAGATATTTCTCGGTACCACAAAGCGTTCTTTACCTCTTACCGTTTGCTTGACCGCTCGTTCAGACACACGCAAGAGTCGCTAAATGACAAAAATATTTCAGATCGTATATCAATACGCGATCTCTTTCGAAGAAAGAGGGAAAAAGATTATTGGAAGAGTCTTTAATTACACGGCTCCATTTTTTCTTGAAACAAAAATAGAATTCTCGAGATAGCAACGACTCGAGTAAACGGCTAACTCAACTTAATTATCAAACGCGTAACTCGGTGGTATTTTAAGTTAATTACAAACATACGCCCAGGATGAAACAATCGCTATTATAATTTCTCGTCGCTTGTAAAGAAAGAAAAGGAGAAAAAGGCACGTTGACTGCTTCGAATCGATTGAATTTTTCGTCGCGAAAGTTCCACGAACTTTCAAGCAAACGATAGTCGGCTAACAATATCCGCAGAACACGGCGAATAAACGAGAATTCGCTGTCTACCGCTTCACCAGCAGCGTCGATATAATTCCTTCAACTTTCTGCTTGACGAAACTACTTCTCAATGACGAACAACAGGAGCGGATCGTTCTGTATGGGAAGCTCGGTTCGTAGGATGAGGTTAAATGACCAATACTTCTCCGAAGCATTTCTATCCAATTGTTCGTCGCAGTTATCCACCTGAAATTCTCTTCCCTCTTTCATTTGTCGCTGAACTTTCCTTGAAAAATGTAAAAAGATGCAATTTCCTCGAGTCGATAGCAATTCAATTTACTCGCGTTCCTTGTTTAAATAGGGATGCCTGCACCTTTACTTCTATTTATTTTATAGTTTATATATTATTTATATCGAACTTAAAATTCAATTTTCCGAATCTCTATTTATCACAAATCGTTCGGTTCCCTTGTATAAAGCCTTGTATTAGTCCTATTAGCCGTTAATTGCTGAAAAACGTTCCACGTATTTTATCTCTCGTTGAACAACTGTTGACACGAGGGGCAGTGTATTATCGGCACGTACAACGATTCATTCAAGAGCTCTTAATGAGGCGACGAACAAATGAAAATTATTAGCGATAAATAAATTGAATCGCGAATGGTGACGAGTGGGAACAAAGTTTAAACCGAAGCAAAAATCACGCTCTCCCTCTCTCTCTCTCTCTCTCTCTCTGACTCTCTCTTTCTCGTTGTACAAAAGCAAGTGGATCCATTGAAATCTCTACAATAACGACAGCAACAATAACAACAAGTCCCTGCGAAACGTCGATCTTTGACGATGACGCGATAAATGCAGCGGTAAATAAAGCAAATGGATATGCGAAAGCAAACATTAATTGAACGCGAAAACGATTTGCATTCCTGAAATTGAAAGATAGATAGGCAAATGGCGGTAGATCGTGAAGAAACGGACAAGTGGTTGAGGAATCGTTGTCTGCCCGTTCTGCTATCGATATATATGTAATACGTACAATAAAGCGAATCTGCAATTCATGTTACGACAAAAAAGAACGTTTCATGGATCGATCGCGACTAAGAGAGACAGAGAGAGAGAGAGAGAGAAAGAGAGAGAGAGGGAAGGAGGAAAATGCGACGATTTATCAAGCACTCCGTTAGTTACATAGTGACTCGTCGTCTATTCGTTTGAATAGAAGTAATGCGATCGCTCATTTGGATCTCGTCTTTCGCTGTTTTTCCGACAGAATTAAAAAAATTAAACGACGTTGATCGAAAATCGAAAAATGCTGGTAGCGTCTCTGTGTTCGATAACGGGATAATAATCATTAGAAGGGCGTATAGAGTTAGTTAGGAGGAGAAGTAGTAAATGTTCTTATTATTATTTTGTCTCATTAAATCGAGCAAAGATTCAGACAAACGTAACTGCTGTTATTAGAAAATTTGTCTTACCTCGAGTTAATCGGATATTGTATATCTTCGTGGAAACACAGGCCGCGCGCTGCATTAGCTCGTGATATATCGCGTAAATTATTCCAACCTTTCCACCGCTTGGATATTTGCTCTCGGAATACAAGAGTCCCCATCGTTTCCGCCTCGACTCGATACACCAAGCCGAGAATTATTCGGCATCGAAATGAGATTCGGCTCGTGGCACCGCACGCGTCACATTTCGGCTTCGACCAGCCCCGAATCTCGACGAACGTCGTGCAACCGAAGCGAAACGTGGGCGCGAACGTCGCCGTTGCGAAAGATCGTGGAATGAAATCTTGGCCACGGCGTAATTTCCAGATATCATATCCTCGCGTAAGAGGGGTTGTCGCGGTTACGTGCCCGCAATATGCAAAAACAGAATTCCCGGTGTCTGAAACTTCCATCCCGGAAGCCGTGGAGGTGCAAGGAGCCGGCATTGGTGGTTCGTTCGTTTTAACAGGAACGCGACAGGATAACAGCGTGGAATTATTAACGGCACGGTTGCAAGGACGCGACACTTTCCAACTAAATTAGAGGAACAAGTTGGCCAAGCGCGTCTCTCATTATCCTGACAAATTTCGCGTCTCCGCCGCTCCGCCACCGAAGGGGGCAAGGAGACAGTCCCGTAAAGGTGACTCCGCTTCTCCGCACGTTACATATTAATGCGTAAAAGTTAATTCCGATGCTGGAGATCATTTATGTAGATCACGAACTATATTAGTCTAGCCTATATAAGATCGTCTGATATCAGGTCTATCTCTCTACTCCGTCTCCGCCTCGAATCTGCAAAATTCTTAACCACGTTTACTCTGCCCGAGCTTCGAGTTATCACGTGCAAAACGCGAATTATTCGTCCGTACTGTATCACGTACAAGGTGAATAAGGAATTTTAACGCTACGAGGGAAACGTGTTTGACAGTTTTCGAAAAGTTTACGACGAGGAAATATTAGCCAGCTAAGACCAGTCGAAATTTTTTAACATTTCTCGTCTTTCGTCGTACCGCAATTTCTAACCAATTTCGTATTAAATTTAAGTTCCTGTCTTTAAAGAAATCTGAAAATTCTACGATATTACAAAGTTTTCGTAAAAATGTTCGCTTTTTCCCTGGCCGTAAACGAACGGAATGAAAAAGGCATCGGAGGGCAAACACGGTTGGTAGCTTTAATCTGGAAAACATCGAAGAAGTCACGCCCGTATCGTAAACCCGACCCGCGACAGTGTGGTGAACGGAAACAGCGCGTGTGCGCGATTACACGTGATTCTGAAATACGGCCGAACGCGAGAAATTTATGTGCGGAAGGCCAATCCGTATTTCACGCCGATCGGAGAACTATGAGGCATTAAAGCGACTTCGTGGATAAAAAGTAAAAAAAAAAAAAAAAAGAAAAAAGAAAGAAAGAATAAGAGAACGAACGTAACTAAACAACGATGGTGTAAGTAACGTTGGAGTACCGGTTTTCGAATTAATGCGCGGTTAAGCGTTCGGTTAATTCAAAGATAGATATTTAAAGATAGATCAGTTAATCGGTCAGAAAAGTACAAATATATATTCGCGGAATTTTGCGAATTGAAACAAAATAACCACGACTAAAGTAGAAATAAAGTAATCACCTTTTAGATGATTTTGTCTGGAATATTAATTTATCCAAAGGCTGGTCACGCATCCGAAAAAAAGTTCTACGTCGCAACACAAACGAACCGGCAGAAGAAATATAAAGTGGAGAGTAGAAAAATAGAAAAGCCGGAAATAAAAATTGAGAAAGGCGATGGAAAACGTCGTGACAGATTTCGATTGTCGGGGTGCGGAATGCGTGGCGATAGATGAAAAGGGCTTCTGGTAACAACGAGTTGTGGAATATCGGCATGACGGCTTTGCATACACGTGAATGCGCCTTACCATGAAAGGATATGACAGATCAATGCCGAAGCCGGCGAATAAACTCGCGGATAACGTAAATCAGGTATTTCAAGCAGCCGCACACTACGTACGTCAACTGCTGAAAACGTCTGATTGTAAATACTAATTAACCGCGTGAACTAGCTTTGATGGACAGGTAGCGGTCGCGTAATTGCGCTAGAAACGTCATCGAACGAAACGCCGATGGAACACGTGCGAAAATTGCGTATGGAAACGTACACGATGTTTTACACCTATTCGTAGTCGCCATTAGAACGAAATTGGAAATATCGAACTTAATCACTTGCGCCTACTATTTCCCTCCGTTTCCCCTGGCGTATCCCCATTTTCCCTCGTTTTCCGATGTAAATACTCGAAATATCATCGAAGCGTATCCGAAGTTCTTAACGTCGTAGTTTTCTTATTCCCAAATATCGGTCGACGTCTTTTACAGCTCGCTTCGAGAAGGAAAAAGGGATTTCTACGAAAGCTTCAACGTTTATATCTCGCGCGAAACATCTTCTGTGATGGTTCGTTATCCGAATTCTAAGGATCATCGGCGATCTGCCGTCATCGATCCGAGGGACAGATTAAATTCCAATTTTGAGGCGAACGACGAAACACACGCGGATCCATTTTCCCTATCTAGATCCGGTGGAAAACGGACATGGGAATAATTATGCGGGAAAGCGCGCGTCCAACCGTTCTCCTTGCCTCTCCATCAGTCCTCTTCTATTCCGAATCTCAATGACCCGTTCGAAATGGAAGGGAAATTCACCGCGTGCCACGCGTCTTTCAGCCGATCTTCAACTATATACAACACTGGGTACCGTGATTGTCGTCGGATCGACGATTTAACAAGACATTTCTCCGAGTGTGAGTTATCGTTTAATGAACGCCGCTTCGACTTCGGGACGTTGAAGCACCCTAGAGTCTAGTGCAGCGTGCGGGCCTGGCTTTGCCACTCCAGGCTCTAAGGGCTGCCAACCCCCCTGATTCTCTGTCTGTCTATCTTTCTCTCTCTCTCTCTCTCTCTCCCTCTCTCTCTCTGCCTCCTCACCCAACTCTCTGTCGTCTTTCTCCTTCTACACGCGTTACTGCTCCCTTTCGCGAGCTCGTATCAGGACCTCGACGGTTAACCGGGCCTGAGAAGTCGTGATAATTTGTACAGTGGGAGAGATAGAGAGAGCTAGAAAAGAGGCTAGGCGAGAATAGACAGAGATGGACGAAGGAAGAGAAATTTGAGTTCTTAGCGTTTGATTCGTCAGCACAATTAAACGAATTAATAGGCGTCGCTTGGCTCGTTCAACCACCCCTACTCAGGAGCGAGGAGACTCTCTTCTATTTCTCTTTCTCTTTCTCTTGTTTTCCGTCCCTCTTAATCTCCTCGACACTGCCGATTTCAATCCCCGCCACTTCATCTCCGTCGTCTCTTCCACTACAACCAGGATAACAATCAAAGTTTGCTTGGAAATGTACCGATTTCCGCCCGCCGCAAATGGCCATCCAGCTAACCAAAAAACTTGACGCGACTTCGTCTATTCTTCGCTCGAGGACCACGAGGATCGATATTTTTTTTAAATTTTATATCAGCGAATTCGCCGTTTTTGCAAAATTTCGCTAAGCTCGATCCCAAACGGTACGAAATCAAAAACATCGTAGACTGAAATATGTACTTGCACGTAGATTAAAGAATTACATACGCTGATACCCTTTTTCGACGTTTTCTCTGGATCAAAGGAAGACGTTAGACCGCGGGTACAAAGAAAGGGAAAAAGAAGCCTCCGGTGCGACGCGGCGTCATCAAGAATTCTTTTTCGCACTCGCGATGCGCCGGGAATTTAGACGCAAAGGCTGGCGGAAGTCCGTCCTTTATAGAATAACAATTTAGCGAATTAGGAGGTTCAAAGAAGGCGGCGTGGCGGCTGTGCGCTGATCCTCGTGGGAAGGAAGAGTCTAGCTCCTTCGCGAAGCGGCAAATCAACCATCGCGAGGAAAGAGAGAAACATATAACGAATACGTATAACGAAAGAACAAAGGAAGATGATAAGAACGAGAACACTTTTCCATTCGTACACTCTTTAAAACAGAGTGGATTTTCTGAAATTGGGCGCGTCAACCTATTTCGACCACATTTTATATAAACACATGGAATCCTCTTTTTGCACCTTTTAACAAAATTTTTTACTCGTCGTCTAACAAACTAATTCTTCAAACTTCTCATAAAGGATCAAGCCGTCCGATCGAATTTTAAAAAGGTTATTCTGTTTTAAAGTGTGCAAGAATACTTTTTGCACTCGCCGTATATCTCCGTACAAAAGTACGAGGACACTAGCTCATTTACGACAAATGTTTAAAAAAGGTTTTATATTTTGTGCTTCGGAGTGTCTGCTTATAAGTAAAAATTAAAAGTTATAAAGTCCGATCACCTAGAAAATAACTGTGTCCGTGAAACAGAATCTGCTGGATTCCGAATTAATTATAGCCGGTCGTATCAAAGAAGATTCTCCGATGAAACATTCAAAATTAATTAAAAGATCGAATGGAAATTTGAAAAAAGAAGGGAAAGATTTAATGTTAACGATTTATATTTCAAAGCGTAACGTGATTGAAAATAGCACATGGCCTCGTACTTTTGAGCTAGGATATACGTAAGAATAAAGCAAGAAGGGATTCAAAGGCGTAGAAAATTTCCCGAGCTCCAAGCGATCGAAAAAGGAAACGTTAAACCTCGCGATGTTTTCTCTGTGTCTCTTGGTCCTTTTTTACCTCTTGCCAAGGTCTTAGCTTCTCTATTTCCGTCTTCTTCTCGTTCTCCAAACCAAGCTCTTCGTCGCGCTAAGAGTTTTGCCGAACATCAAAGGGTTTCGTGACTCTGTCTACGCGCCGAATAAAACAGACACGATCCACCAAAGGCAAACCACTAAGCCCCGGGTCACGAAAAGTCCTGATTCGAATCGGTCTCGATCGATAATTATCTACTGAGATCTTGCCTTTCGGCGGTGGAACACGAATTTATCCATCGTGCTGGTGTGAAATTTTCAATTTTCATTTTCGAAGGAAGTTTCTGAGCGGAGGTGACGCGAGATTATCGAACAACGAAAGACGAGCGCGCGTAGGAGTAGAAAGAAGGAAGCAGGTGGTGAGCACGTTTAGAAGATAGCGCCAACACAAGAATCGAGCTACATCATTGTTCGCAACTATGTATACAGACGCTCTAACAGATTTGCATTCTCTTTTTATAAAATTATTTTTAATAGGCTAGTTATTCGTTATTAAAGAATTTAACAATAGCTTATACACGCTTCCATTCTTTTGCACGGGGTGTCGACATAACCAACGACATGCTGATAAAATACACGATAACTTTTTAACAATAATTTCAATTAAATCGATGGACACGAATGTCTCGCATTCTCCTTGCCAATGGAATTTTTAACGTTCTCCGCGTGTCGAATTTTTGTCGCGATAGATTTTTCCGACAATTTTCCAATTTTCATTCGCATCGAGGAATAAATCGTGCCGCTAACGAAACGATAAATAATAATAGTAGTAATAAAAACGAAGTTAGCGGGCTTTTAACGCCTCGAATGAAAATAAAGCAACCCCGTGTAATTCCGTTTCCATTATCGCAGCCATCGTTTCAAGCATATTCCCGGGGCAGCGGTCCGACAAAACAAATTTCGAAATCTGCGGGATCCGCGCCGTGTTGCCGGTGTTCATGAACGCATTATACACGTTTCGATGGGCTCATATCGCATGCACGCTACATTGATTTAATCCTCGATTCTATCGAGGCGACGTGAGCCGCGTACCAGTCTGCGTAAAAAAGCAATCGGAGGGACGATGTTCATCATCTACTTTCGATCTGGATTATCGGCTGAGCGTAACGGATGAGGCGAGCATCCGAATCACGGCTTCCACCAGTTACCTAAGTATCTAAGAACCGCGATTTTCTATCGCGACTAAACCAATTTTCCACCTGTGATCTTTTAATAATTTTTAAATAATTCTTTGACGATAAAATGTTCGATAATAAAATTCTTCGCTCTTGGAATAAATCACTCGGCGACACTTGCGTCACTACAGAACGAATTTAGAGAAAGCATCCTGTATATAGAAATTTCTTTTCCTTCGTACGATATTTAATTCCCCTCCGTAAGAACCCACAAAGGGAGAAAACATACAGCGAAAGCTTCTTCTCGTACGACGAATGCAGTGTGTTCACTAACCTAATCAGTGCGATTTATTCTGGCTAATAAAACCAAAAATGACCTTGGATAACAAGGTGGCCCTTAGCGTGTTAGCCGGAGAAGGTCTCCATAAAGCATCTCTTTCTCCTTCCTTTCTTTCCCCGTTTGTGTCCATCACGAGGAATCATTCTCCGAGGACAACCCTATATTCGTCTATTTGCTAAGAAAAAGTTTGCGTCCCTGCTGGCTGTTCCTGGTCCCCGGGGACTACTCTGATTTTCTTAGATATTTTACCTCTTCTTGACGTTAATTCCCTTCTCCGACGCGTAGGGTACACAATGTTCTCACCGCTCAATTTCGACACAACCATTTATTAGTTTTCCCCTTTTAATTTCTTCGGTGATGATCGATACATCTCTTACAGAGTCAATTAATTTTCTGTCGAATTTTGTCCGACATTGTCGAATATAAAATCGCACGCGACATTACCTATAGGACGTTCGGGTATTGCTTTGTCAAATCTTATCTGTATAAAGGTGTAATATCATAAATAAAAATGTAGCAAAGGGAAAAATTAATAGGTAGGTAGGTACTTAAGAAAGCAACGTAAATACAGGTGACACAACGTTGTTGTAAATCGTATGGTAACTATGCGAGGTATCGTAACACGTATGCACCAATTCAGGGGTGAATTCAGGACACGGAAGCTACAAATAAAAAATATTACACCGATCTTTCTTCAGAATTATAAATAGTTATTTTTTGGAAACGGTTTTTGTTGGCCGAAATTTTGCACAAGTTTTTTTAACAACGTATTTCTTACGAGAATGACGCGAAGCCATAAATTGTAAAACGACGCAGAAAATGTAATCTTCGGCAAAACCTTGTTTCTGAAATTTAACCTACGATTTACGCAATTTCTTTCTACCTTCTCGACTAATTCATACGCGCAAGTCCCAACGGACGAGAACATACACACTCGCAAGCGAGTAAGATGTCCAGACGATATTTAAGGGTACGCGTTTGAGACAAAATGGCCAGGGTGTTTAACGTGAAATAGGAAGCACAAGACATCCGCCAGGGAAGAGAGCGTGTTCGTGGTATATTTCAGCCATGAATCCCTTGATACCGTTCTAGCTGGGACACGAGACAATCGTGCGAAACAGCCATGGTTCCAGGTGCATGGCCACCTGCTGCTGACGCCAGCCACCATCGAAATTCGCAACGCGATTTGCAAGACAGACGAAACATTACCAACGGCCGGAAGCCGACGAATAGGCAGTTGCTAGACACAATGCCGCCGTTTCCGGCTGTGCCACGGCTTGTTTTACCAAGCCCTGCCTTGTTCGATCGTTTCAAGAAAAAACGATAGTCCGATGTATTAGAACATAAAATCTTTTCTTTTCGTTAGCAATGTTATATTAATATCGCGATTGATAATCATATCGATTACGTTTACGTAAAAATATTATTACAACACTTGTATCGCTTTTACCCGTTAGCTGTAAAGAAAATTATACGAACATCTTCTGGATAATTTTTTAACTCGTTTAATACTTTCAAGGATTGATCCTCTCTCTCTCTTTCTCTCTCTCTCCCTCTCTCTAGTTTAATTTCAAGTCCCTTCTTAATTTCGTGTTTCGAATGAAACAATTAGAGAGCCAGACGAAGAAAAAGGTCGTAATAAGGTAGAAAGGGAGCAGCAAGTGAGCCATCTAACGCTGCAGTATCGCCAGCTAACATCTCATCGCGTGTATATTTTATATCTACTCATTAGTAACGTAGAATTAAGCTACCGTGTAGATAATTGCAACCTGTACGACAGTTGTTTGCGAAGTGCAGGGAACTTATTGATTTTTATGATACGCGAGTAAAACATGCCGGTTTATATGCCACTCGATGTAATATCCTCGATAAATTTTTGATTTCTCGTTAAGTCCGAATTAGAATGGTTCGAAGTAACTCGATTTTGCAAATTTCGAGTAACAAAGCGATTCGATAACATCGATAAGAAACAATTATCATAGATTTACTATCGTAACAAGATTACACACTTCGAGTTACTTCGTTGCCACTATCGCGGAGAGTTCACGCTCTAAAAACAAACAAATTTCAATGGTATATCGTAACGGTCGCGTTTTACTTGCTAGACACGGTAAATCATCCGCGTCGTTTATCGCTGAACTGCGTTACCGTACAAATGTTCCGCAATCAGTCGCGAAAACTTTATTACTAACGCGACTTCGCGAGGGACCCGGCAGTTTACGCAAACGCTTTGAGAATTCGAAAGAGAGAGGGAGAGAAAGTTAAAACGAACGAGAGACGAAATATTTACAAGATGTATGCAAAAAGACGGGACAGAAATTTATAGGCTATATATATAGGCAAAAACGTTTCTAAACGTTTCTAAAAATGTCCAAGAAATTTGAAAACGAGACGATTTTGGATAAATACGTGGAAGTGGAAATTCTACGCATATATTTGCAGTCTGTACTTTGTAATCTCTATATTCCAAATAATTCTCGTTTTTAATTTCCCTGATTGCATTCGATTTGAACGATCGTCCTAAACCTAACCGACTAGAACGATCGTCGACCATTTTCTTCGGACGACTTGCACGATGCTATCTTTTTGGGGGGCGTAGACGCGCTCGTTCGCCTTTTTTGGCCTACTAACCACGCAAAGGGGTGAATAGGCAGAGGGGAAAAATCAGAGAAAGGGAGTCGAAATTGCTAACGACACACGCGGCTAACCGCGTTGACCCTTCACGCAGAGAAGTGCCGTCGTCGTACCCTTTGCCGACAATTTCAAAGTGAAAAGGGCTGAAACGGGCATGTCTTTCGCCATTGTCTCGACGGTTTGCCTCTTCTCGCCCGCTATTATTTCGTTTTGCACGCCGCGGTAAAGGATTATTGCTTATTGAAACGATCTCTTGGATAGAGACACGCGTTCGTCGGATGACGAAAAGTTTTCCAACGAAGGATTAACAGTTTGATACAACGGACACGCGATCGTTTCAAAATGTTTCAGAAACGATGTGTCAGTTTCTACGAGTACGTCTCGTAAACCTTTCGTACTTCGTTCTCGCGTTCTTACAAACAACATCCATACCGATTGAATAAAAAAAGTCCACTATATCTTTCATGAATAAATAATTATGTAAATACCTATGGCGTATCATTTCGCGAAACGAAACTCTTGATTTCACTGCAAACGAACCTCGAATCTATCGCTCGACGAAGAATAGCCAGACGATCAATTCGTTAATCGCGATTTTCTTCTGCGAACCGAGACGTTGGTAGCGCGGAGGATCGTCGTGCGAAACATGATCCAGTAGATGTGCGTGGAACGAAAAGCGTTCGCCGAAAGAAACGGGCAAAACCGGTTAAAATCCAAGTGTTCTGTCTTTGGCGGAGGTGGACAGAAAATCGATTTGCTCGCGTGGAAATTCCAGAGCGGCTTAAGCTAATAATATTAATGGATGCCGATGCGACAATGCCATTTGCGCGGACGAGACGAACTTCCCGTCTGATGCGAATTCGTGGGGACGCGTAAGTACTCGAAGTAGATTGCGTCAAGGTGGGAAAGACATTCGGTCGCCATGGATGCGAGCTCTTCTGAAACCTGTGGGGTGGTGTACAGGAGGATCGTAGTGGAAAGGCTACCTTCCGTAAGTTTACCGTACGATCCACCCCCGTCTCTTCCAAACCCCTTTCCGTTTCCAACTCTCTTCTTTCCCTCTGTCTCCCGTTCCTTTCCATCAAACGGCGCGCGCGCCTAAGCGCGAGCTATTAGAGTAGATCCCTGCGAATTTGCACGTGGTCGAAGTCACAGCCGGTGAAGTTCTTGCGAAAGCAAATCCAGAGCAAATCGACTGCTTAATCGAGTGACGCGAAATTTGAATAAAGACTGCCGGATTCGTGGCAGATTGCGCGCCTTTATTCCGCTCGCACCCTCCCCCATCCCCATCCCCGCGGACTGGATTACATTATCATACGAAGCCGCGCGGGAACCGAAATGAATAATTTCTAATTACTGGATTTCCGTCGTGCCGCGAAGAAAGTTACGCTGCCACCGATCCGATTTTTTTTTTTAAATTATTGTTGCAAATGGGAAAGAGAAAAGTCTACAATATCTAACAGTTCTTTCGCTATATTAGAGTTTTTTTTTTTTATAAAAGTAAACGTTCAGAGGAAAGATATTTAAGAGTGAAATTTTACCGAGGTTGTCAAGGATGCAGTTTCCCTACCGAGTGTAAAAATATATTTTTTACATTTACGAGAGTCTGATATTTGCTGCTGTTCGCGTGGCAAGCTTAAAAGAGATTGATTATTTTTTAGCGAAGTTGCAATTGCAAGGATCGATCATTCGACAAGAAGGATGTTCGAGGGAAGAGCGTAAGTATTCGAAAATAACTTTCTGAAGACCTTTAAACATGGTAAGTTTCGGACGATCTGTACGAGCCAGAATTGAATGTCAGAGTTGGAAAGAGTCGCGAGTTTGTCGGAAGAAAACTTGGAGAATGTAACGAGTGAGTTGCGACGAAGCAGGGAAGAGGGTATTATGCAATTTAATAAAAAGTTGTACGTTTCAGTAAACACAGAAGGTGACGTGTAACAGGTAAAAAGAATCAAGAACACGGAATGAAATGTTACTTTAGGAAACATTGTTCCGCGAATAAATAGCTGCCGGCGTTTATCCTGAAATATTTCATCAATTAATAAATCTTTTTCGATTCGACGCACGAAAGCGTCGAATTATAAAAAAAATACTCTATTATCTTCGAAATAAAATCAATCGACATCCATCAGAATCTAGAAATTTGTTTCTCCGAAAAGTAAACAAATCCCAATAAATCCAATTCGAATTCGCTCGAGAGAATTACAGGAATTCTCCAATATCTCTGAAACCCTATAGAAACGGAATTTCGTGAAATCCATAATTTACGGTTGCACAAGATGCGAATCGAATTAGGGTTAGCATCGAATCTCCTATTTCTCGACGCATAGCCGGTCGCAAATTTCGCTCAGCCGTTCGAATCCGAGAAAAGTCAGGTCGTGTTGGCGCGGCGAACGCGAAAGGCGTTTTCGATTCCCAAGCTGGTCCCCCTTCGATATGTGGTTAAATCGGTTTTTCTAGACCGCTATCCGCATGAAATATTCACGAAACGCGCGCGCGCCGCAACCCTTTGAGAATACCGGAACGAGCCGAGCTGAGAGTCTTGCAAAACTAATAACTTTAATGAACGCCACGGCGCGCAGCCTCTTCTTTCGCGAATGCCACGGATAAGAAAGACATTTGCATGAGGCACGTCCGCATGTGAATTCGTGGGGATGCATTCGAAGTAGATCGCGACCGAGCTAGTAGGACATCTGGTGCTCGGCTACCTCTCGCAAAAGAAATATCGTCGATCGTCTGAATTCGTCGAAATTCCGTTTTCCGTCGTATCTCGGCTTTCTTCGTTGAATAACGAGACTTTATTAGAAGCAAAAATATAAATTACAAAGTATTCGAACGCTTGTAGACACCTTTAACATTCTGAAATATCATTAGCGACGCTAGGAGATTCGATTATTATGCTTCTATATTGGTAAAGTTTGAAACGAATCCGGAAATATACATGGCAATTTCAAGATATTTAGTACAAGCGTATATTTTGCAACAAATATATATTCGCAGTAAATATCTTGTAATTTCCACATAGATTTCCAGCGTGGCTTCAAACTTGCCCGATATAATCGTGACATTCGTATCTCGTTACAACGCTAATGAAATATCAGAATGTTTTCTATAACACGTACAATTTGGACATAAAGGTATTTTGTGATCAGCGTTCAAATACCTTTGCAAGCTGGTATATGGATACGATATTTTTCAACGTTTCTCGTAATATAATCTTTCTAAAACGCGGAATACAGAATCCGAACGAAGATAGAGGAAAACGGACGAGGATTGTTTGAAATTTATTTTGGTTTGCCCTTCCGCTAAGAATTTTGTATACGATGCGCCGACGCGCATGTAAAACGCAAAAACTAAACTTGGCGCAACGAACGCTGTCTAAAATTCCGTTTGCGTATTCTGAAGGCGAATTAACTTCGCCAGAGATACTTACTCGAGGTAATCTTGGACTGCTCGAGCTATCGCGTTTTTATCCGCGTCCGTAGTTCGAATTATTCCGGTTTAAGAGAAGCAAGGAATTTATAAAACCACGCTCGAACCATTCTAAACCATAATCTCCATTTTCTTCGCATTCTGGATTTAAGACGTTACTTACCATCGGTCTAACTGATTCTGGCCACGTCCAGTCCAAATTCCGCAAACTATAAATATTTAAAATGCACTCGTATTTCGTAACACGCGTGGAAATCTCTGTACAGTTCGCCAAAAATGTAGAACTAAACATTGTTATTGCGTATTAGCTTTGAAAAGTCAATTTCTTCGTGCTATCGCCTTCTACAACATGCAGCTAAAGTAATACTAATAACAGAATAATGTTGATTCTCTCGTCGTTGGTTTTCCGATTGAAAGAAAATAATGTAAAAGATGTAGCATAAAAGAGTCATAAATCTTAAATGCTTTCAAATGCCATGGAAGATTCTGCGGATAAAAGCAAGATTCTGAGAAAGAAGCAAAGATATCCGAGAGGTATCATGCACAAAACAAAATGGTTGTATATCGTGGTGCTTTGTTCGCTGGAGAGCATTCCGAAGAGAGATTTTCTTCCTTTCTATCGTCATCTCTGGTTCCTATCGCTTCGAAAGTCTACCAGTCTAGTCTACTTTTATCAGAACGAAGGGAAGAGAGAGACAGAGAAGGGGAGGCAGAGGGAAAGAGTAGGAGAGAGTTTGTTACGGTCGCATGTGAATTCTGGAGAAGGCATTTGAAGTTGATTGCGTCGAGGTGGCAGGACATCTGGTCCTTTATATACATTGAACGTTTGCATCGACTGAAATTCCTTGAAGGGGAGCCAAGCAGAAAAGACGAGTTCGCCTCGGCTTAAAATGCCTCCATTTTCAACGGACATAGATCCGCGCAGATGTTCCTCGCGAGATTACACGAGTCGGCCTTGATTCCCTTCTTTAGTTTCTTCCAACAAGAAAAAGTATACCACCTTTCCTCTGCCGGGCCCGCCAAGTGATTGAATAAACCTGAGATACGAGATACGCCGAGCGATACAGAAGAGTTTTGCTTGATTTCTTGAGTCGCGAAAGAGGAGCGGAAACTTCTCTCGAATGGGATTTAATTTACGAAACGATCGAGTAAATGCAAAATTTTCTTCAATTTGATATTCACTTTGCGATATCCACGAAGAAACACGAAAGGACGATATTTGCGACAGAAACAAAAATTATCGAACGAAACGAACGGTTACTACGAAACGCATAGCTGGCATATCTTTGTTAAAATAAATCAGACGTTTTATCAGTAACATTATTGTGAAAATTCGAAATTTAGTAGGAAGAATCGAGGGATAAATTTCGATCGAGAGACCAAGGATCCTAAATCGTTCGTTCGAATACCACACCGCTGTAACCCCAGCAACTACACGCCCAAAGAAGACGCTTCTCAAAACTCTAGCGATCAAGATCTTTCAAGGATCCTTAAATCTCAAGCTTCGTCCTCGTTCTTGTTCGTGACAGTATGACAAGTGCCACGTGTGCTCGCGCGTGCACCAGTGGCGCAAGGGCGAGCGCGTAATCAGTATTAAACAGGGGCAATAATTTCTCCTCTGGTCTCGCTTATTATCGCGGTACTCGGCGCCCGATTGTCAAGAAGAATAACGAGCTTCCCCGGCGGCCAACGGCGACTGAGCAAGAGGAACGGAGAAAGCGATAGACAGGAACAGACGAGGGAGGTGGTCAGTTTCCGCGAGCGGTCGTTTCACGGAAGCCCGACGTCACTCGTCCCTGTGGAACCGAGACTTCTTTCAATGAATGTTAAATTGCCTTCGCGTTATAGCCATTTCCATTTGGAGGCAGCAACGGCTACGGCCAGCCGCGGAGGACTTTACCGGTGGCTGCGGCACACACACAGATGTCAACCGGACTTGTCGCCGGTTAGTTAACGTATAGCGCCGTCACATGCAACCTACCGACGTCTCTGCAACATGTAAATTTTCTGTGGCGACGTACGCGTAACTTTAACTGCCGGAGACTACGGAACACGAGGATGGATGCGACTTTATGGCGCGATCGGGTGCGGATATCAGAGGCCAACTCCTCACCTTCTAATAGAAACTTTCAATGGAAGCAAAGCCGACCGCTTTTAACGCTCGAAGATCAGGCTTTGACTTTACGGGAAAAGGTTCGATCGCTCTCTGACGAGGATTTCGTTTAACCTACCAAAGACCACGCAGCGAAGTGACATGCAAAAGTTTGCCAAATGTAACGTTATTAAACAGGGGTAAATAAAATAAGTCGATGTTTTGCCAAAGTATAAAATATGCATTAGAACAGTACCATCGTTAGACAATAGATACGTTGTACGAGTCCACCTCAGAAATCGGAAGCACAAAGACAAAGTTTATAATTTGAAAAGAGAATATTTCTGATGTTACGAAATATACGGAAAGATAGATGCACGGTATAAAAATAAAATATGTATAATACGTTAATGAGGCGCGTACAAAATCGTTTTCGGATTATACCCCTGTAACTCGTTTCTGTCCATTCACCACTACATAACCCTAACACACAGACCAGTGAAAACATTTGCCAATGCTGCTTCCGTTTATTTACGTATTTTAACAACAGCTATTGCTTTTTATTTGCACGCGATGGTTTTATGGCCGGATCGATGTTTTCAAAAAATTTAACAACTCGATTAACGTCTGTAACGCGTTACGATACATACGCGTTTATATGACACCGATAAAAAATGGTTAGGAAATACACCGCGTGTTATACATAAAGCATCAGATTAATATAAAAATATATGTCGCCTGTTCCGAAAGCGTGCAAAGTTATTTGCCCACTTTCAAAAATTAAATTTTTGCTGTCGAATATAACGATTTATAAAAAAAAAAAAAAAATCGTATTGAAAATATTATCGAGTACTTTCGATTATTTCGTTTCATTAGCTCCAACTGGTGTTGAAACTTAGTTATATCGTAACGACCAGTTAAGAACGAACGTTTCAAACGGCGGTAAAATAAAATCAATTTTTGAAATTTCTCTAGGAGAAAACAAGAGCAAAGTAAAGAGAACGCAAGTTTAAGACGCAAGAACAGCGATGCTTCCTAGCGAAGTTACGCCAAACGTTATCGCGATAAACAGCAAGCGTCGATTTACCATCTTCGAAACACCGTCTGAAATTTGTCGTCATCTTCCGTATACATTTCGTAGCAGGGAAAGCAGATTTAAAAGCGCACTCCGCAAATTTCGTGCTCTCGAGTACGCGAATACCTCAAGGGGATTATGAAAGGTGATACCAAGGCAAGATTTTAAAGTGCAGGATACACTTACGTCTCTGGACTTCGCTCGGGGATGAAACTACCGCAGATTAGGAGTGCAAAGAGGGTGCCGGGGGGAAGGCAGCGAGAGAAAGAGAGAAAGAGAGAGAGAGAAAGAGAGGGAGAGCAACAGGTTGCAAGCAGAATTTGCTGATGTCAACTCAGAGAAGACAGCAGCAGAGAGTAGCTCAAGGCGATCTGTATCGATCCCCTTATGAGTGCTTAAATTACAAGCGTATCCTTCCGATTCTTCTGCTTTTTACACTTCTCTGCTACTCTTCTCTTTTTTCTCTCGCCTTTTTTCTCCTCGTGTTTTTTCGTATCGTGTTTGAGGCGTGTTTGGTATTTCGTTGATAGCAGGGACAAAGAAGGGATTGGAAGAAAATTAAACAAAAACACGCTTTTGCTTTCAGCGTTTTGTGGTTGACACGGCTTGTTGCGCAGCGAATTCATCGAGGATCTTTCCATTTCGTGGCTAAAATTGAAGCGCGATTTTCTTTCCTATAAATGGATTTCTGATTGACCATCTCAGAAATAAATGACCACGATGCGCAATTATAGATATCATTCTTTATTTTGTTTCGGTCAACTTGTGTAATGTACTGTAAAGGTATAAAAATATATACATCCTCTTCAATTGTTAAAATGTTTTATAACCTACTTCCTTCTTTTACGATGCAAATAGTTCGTCTTCTACCGTATTTCAATTAATGCCGAAAAAAGGAGTGTTCTCGAAAGCTTCTAATTACATCTATAGTACTGAAAAATATGTGAAATCAAAATCGAAGGGCAATAAGTTCCTTTGCCATCGAATCGTGCTTTTCAAGCACTTTTGCGCTCGATTACACGGAATCCGAGCGTTGTTCGATCTCTTTGTACGAACCCCTGTACCAGCTAGCAAAAAGAAAATTTACCTTTACGCGCTAGAACACGCCAGAAATCTACCCCTCTGAGCCAGACTAGCTACTCTCTCGAAACTGCTCGGCGACTCGTGTTTCAAATTTAAATTTATTCGATATACCGGAGTCTGTGTCTTCTCGGTCGAAGATTAAGTCGGCTTGAAGCTAAAAATCGTAAAAGCCAATCGACCTCTTTGAATATATCGCGATAGCTTTGGCTATCTTTTTATTCCAAAGTCAAGAAGACTATATTCCGAATATCGTACGGATTAACTAAGTAGATTTTGTATATCTATTCTAAGGTACGCATACAAGAGATAGCTGTATCTTTTATGGATTCTCCTCTCATCTTTATTGCCGTAAAATATACGCTAATATGGGAATGATAAAATTTTAATAGATTTGCGAATCAAAATTGATTGGACAGAAGTCGATTTCGTGTAAACGATCCGAAAGAACATATCGTTTCCGACCGTACCGCGTACAGTTAACAAAGGAATATCGACTAACGTTTTTCTCTAAGGTGAATAGATTAAACGAGTAACTAACCTCAAAAGCAGCTAACTCCGCAGAACTTGTTCGAATCATTCCATAATACGCTTCACGAGAGAGAGAGACTTGACGAATTCGACCGAATTTAACGAGCGAATTAATTTGTTTAAACGCGTGGTAGAAACAGGGGTCGAGCGGTGGGGGTTTGAGAGAGGAGATTGAGAGAAGGAGGGGGCTAGTTAATAAAACGGTAGAGAGCGGTCTCG
>NT_177499.1:154369-165757 GCF_000188095.3 Bombus impatiens
CCACGATTTGTCGCAAACAATGGTCAGGCCAGCGAGAGGTTAATTACGTAAACAGTGTGTGCTCCTCCGGTATTTTTGTAGTGTTGAATTAACGCGGGGCAGCGGAAAGTAACGCGACGGAAAAATAACACGACTCATTTGCACGCTCGCATATACGTGATCATCTCCCAAACGATTTCCGCAACGTAGGGTATAATAATTCGATTCAATTATATCGTTCTCGTGACCACTCGTCTCGTTTGGTAAAATCAGGCGAATTCATTTGACCGAAGGTCATTAAACCGAAACTGCCTGGCGTGCTCTCGCGTTTCCATTAAAACTCGCCGTTGCGTCGATCCCGCGGATTTATCGTGGAAGGTAAACTCTCTCGCGGAACTCGAGGTTCAATTAATGAAGATAGCCGGCTCGTGTTATCGGAAATAAACCGACTGTGATAACGAGTCACCCGAGTGACTAACAGACGGAGGACGGAGAAGGATAAAACGAACGGAGGCAAGTAGACAGAAAGAGACGGAACGAAAGCGGACTTACGTTCGATACGAGAGGCAGGATCTTGAAACGTTCGGTTCATTCGAATTTCTTTTCTCCTTTTTTAAACAAAATTTTTTAAAAGAAATAGTCTCGGAAGAGAGAGGGAGCTCTTTCCATCCGAATTACAGTAGAAGAATAAAAGTAACTGTGCGAGCGGTACGCGTGCCTGCCTCGTAACTTATGAATTCCACGTAATTACGTGGCCAAACAGGGGCAGCAGCTGGGCTCGGATTTTCTCCTGCGAAACACAGACACGCTGACTCGTGGTTAAAGAGAAGGTAACCCGTAGGAAGAAACAGCCGGAAAAACCGAGCAAAACGATACGAGGAAGCAGTGGGATGGGGAACGTGTCTAGAGAGGCGAAAAGGAGCAAGTTTGAAGAAGAGGGGTCGCGACAAAGACAGCAGGCGGACGAAGAGGAGGAAAAGACGGAGGGGAGAGGATTGGTGGATTTACTCGGTTAGCGAGGAGAACGTTGGACGAAAAGAGGGTTCAAACTACCTCGGTTCATTTCCATAAATACTACCGTACTGTCCTACGTGGACTGTCTACTAGCAGAAGGGGTGGCCACCCCCGGTGCTTCCCGTGTCAGACGACGAACAACAACGGAAACAAATGCTGGAAGTACCGGTGGAGAGCGCCGTGCTCGCGGAATTTGCCTATCAGCTATTTCTTGCCGTTTTTTCACGACCACGATTTTCAGAGTGGCAAGGAGAGAGTAGCGTGTTAGTAAATTCCGGTAGCTGGATCAATGAGTTGCGCGCGATAGGAAAAACAACGTTCGCTCGATTATTCATAGGGATCGACCGAGGTGAAATAGTATCGAGAAGTGGACACGGTGATGGGGATCGATATCGAGCGAAGACCTTGCAATTATTAAGCTCGATTCGTCGCAGTTCAGCTACAAACTATTTTTCTGGTAGTGGCTTTCTCCTCATGACCAGCTAGCATTTTAATTTCATTCCTCTCCGATTACTGATTAGCAAGGTATTTTAAGGGTTTTTGATAGTTTCTTTTTAGTTATCGCGGATTTTTACAGACGAAATTGGGAAATAATTTTAAATTATGGGAATTTGTCGATTTGCTAAGAATTCTACAAATATGAATCGTTCTAGCGTTTGTAACGCAGATCCCTGTATTCCTTATGAAATTAATTTTCGTCTATCCCTTAGCATTAGAAAGCTTACGCTTCATTTTTTCGGTAGTTGTATCGTTTACCATTTGAACTTTACGATTGTCGAGCCATCCCGGAAGACGTAATGCGACAGATCAGACTTTATCGTTGGCCAGGCGGCCATGCCGCGTGCCGCGACAGCGCAACATGGCCGATAAGGAGGAACGCGAAATGAGAAGGGAGAGACGAAATGGATGCGAGCAGAGATCGAGGTGGAAAAGAACCGCCCGTTAAATTATCCTTCCCGCAATTATCGCGTCCCATCTCGACTCCGCCGCGCTCTTCATATTCCTCTCTGATGTTTCCCTTCCGCTCTATTACGTGTTCTCCTTCGTATCTTTTTGTTCGTCTGTTGTTTCGTTTTCAAGTATCTCGAACCAAGCGAAGAACTCATGGTGAATCAGAGACCGTAATATTGTGTAATATGCGTACAATTTTCAGAGTTTGTTTCAGTTGTCAACCTCAGACTGTGTTCTTCGCGCGGTGAATATTCTTCTAGTCAATCGTAGCAAAGTTTGTAAGATATCGAAGAAATCAGGTTTCACGATCCAAGGAAAATCATTGTTTCGCGTTAATTTTATGCTAAAAACTATAAAGCTTGTACAGATAACATATATTCGCGTTACAAAGTTGTTCTTTTAATTTTCATCAATCTTATGATATTTCACGGCATCTCAAAATTCTAAAACTGAAAAATCTGAATTAGGAAAAAAAACTAACAAGTTCGTTGTTTCTATCAAGTTTTTATGTCAAGAAGTATACGAATTTCGAGTGGATACATAAAGAAGATTGAATCTTGGCGGAGGGGAGGAGGATGGTAATTTTAACACAGTTTCCACGAGACTGCAGCAATTTATAGGACTTCTGTAACGGCAGGTGCTTTCGAAGTTTTGAAATCTCGTAGGTCTTCCCACCAAAGTGATCGTATTACTCTCGTACGTACATACCCCTGCTTCAATTTTGATCTTGCCAACGAGATAGCAGTTCCTATCACTTTGCATAACCATGTTGGAAAACTGAAAATACAATCTTTTCCTATCCTCGATTGACTATCGCCTTTTTCCTATCGCTTCAAAGTAACAGCAAGAGTATAGATTTTTCGTGGTGGGACGACTGTTTTAAAATACCCAGACGAAAAAGAAAGAATTTCATACTTAAAAATCCACTTACTCCTGCAAGTTCGATCATAGATGCGATCACATCTGATCTCTATCGAAAGGAAGAAACGCAATTTTACAAAGTATAACGCGATTCTACGGGTTGTAAGAGTGATAGATGTGTGGAGCGCGTGACGAGACAAAGACGGATAACCCGGACCAAGATCTTTCACTTTCTTTGATTTCAAGTAGTCGACGAGAATCGCGAGAGCAACTCATCTTCGCCGCATCCAATTTGCCCCGAGTGACTTCCAATTACGCAGTATCGAGGAATGAAATTCGGGTGAAGGTTGAGATCGTTTGTCATGCGCTCCGTTCTATTCGCCATTCGTCTATGAATATTTACGAGGACCTGACGGACAACCTGCGGAAGATTCTTCGCTGCGAGATGTTTTCGCCCGAAAAAGATGAACGCTCGAACCCCCGTTCAACCAACCTTGATATCGGCTTCCAAAGAAAATTAGTAACGTATCTGTCAGTTTAATTCTTTGACAAGTTTGACAACGAAAGGTCTGTGAAGGAATGGAACTTCTTATTTATTGGTAGTATCGCCATCTTGGCTTCTCTCGGAGTGCTATTCCATACTTGTGGTATTAAATGCAATATGACACATTTAGGAAAATAATGTACGGTATCTAATTTCAACTTTTTCAAGAAAATTTGTCGGAAAATACGAATGACGCAGCTCTTAATTTGCAAAATGAGAGTTACAAAGTGCGAATCTATTTCTATTGAAAAATCTCGTGCTCTCTCTTGTAGAGACCAACGTGCGTATAACGTAATTTTTCTCAGCAAAATATACTCTTTCCTCCCTTTCTAAGAACGTTAATAGCTTTCCTAAGAAAATATACCGTAATAGTGGTTAGTTTTGTGTAAAAACGTGACATTACAATTTTATTATATATCTACAAAGGGCAGTGTAATAAAATTCTATTATGAAAAGGTCGTCTCTCCTCTCGAGAAACTCATTGATTTTATGAAAACCGAACGATACCCTTTGGCATTAAAGAGAACGTTCTGTTTGCTTCGTGAAAACAATCATACTCTTCGTTTTATATAGTACTTGGCATATTCAGTATGTTTATACTTTGCGGAAGCTTGTAACATCTCTGTTAAAAATTCGAACGATCTATCGAAAGCTAGGTACGAGCATATTATTTCATGCATTGGCCATCTAAATGCACAAGCGCTCGCATTTTGTTTTACGTAATCATATGCTTTGACTCAAAGATCGGGCTCCACCTACAACAACGGGAGAGGAACTAGGAAAATTCTCGACTTTCTCTGTTTTAAAAGCTGTCTGATCTACCGAAGAAGCGCGCATAAGACGAGAGACGAAGAGGAAGAGAGATTCCCAGTTGGTCGACGGATCGGATCGCGTTTCGTGGCTGAATTCGAATCTGAACTACCAAGGGAAAACCGTATAACTTCCTAATAAAGTATTTAGCCGACGGATGGAAGCGCGATCTAGCCCGCTAAAGGGGCGGCTGCGGGGTTACGGTTTCGGAAGCGTAGGAGAGGGAGTTTCAGTTTCCGGGTGATCTGTGGCTCCCTCGTCGTGAGAATCGATGCTGCCAGCCGGCCAATAACCATACATCGTACGACTATCACACCCCTGGGGTATATACTAACGCACACCACCGTGTCCTCGCTCTCTTTCTCTCCTTACAACCTTCGGATGGTCGTGGACGCGCGGTCTCGACGTTTCCGGTACCTACGCCCGCCTCATCTAGCCGTCTTATTACGAATAGCGAGCCTTACCTCGCCTCCTTCTCACATGGAAAAATCGACCGAGATTCCAGTCGCTGCTCGACGTGTTTCCTTGTGTAGGATTTGGCAGAGAGCGAATGTCACGTGGCTTTCGATGGCCTGTTATTAGTGGAATCTCGATGGCGCGTGATTGGGAAACGAAAGTACTGATTTTATTTGGATGTGGTTCGTCGAGTGATCGATTCTGTCGTTTCGATGTCTTTCGAACGATAGAGAGGACACGAGGTTAGCAAGCAAAGGAGTACCTTGTCTGGAATACTTTGAGCAATTGATCCTAGGTTGCTTCGTATTGGCGGCAAAGATATCGTCAACAAAAATCTATCTTACGTAATAACTCAAACAGTTTTCATACCTAAATCAAGTATTCTAAGACCATCGACGACGAATCTGACGATTTTACGACAAAAAAGATCCATTTCTACGAAACTGATCTACGATGCACCAGAAACTGCGGGATATTTTCGAAAGCTTCTCTCAAAATAGTATCAATTTTCTTCGGCACGATAGACAAGATCCTGCCTCCATATCCGGCAAGATAAAGAGACGTAGTTTGGCGCTGTGCGGGCTCTGGGCCAGCTAATGTGTCCGCGTAATGTTCGGGGACCAGTCCAATTTCGGCGAAATCTAATCTAATATCATAGAGCGTAATACCAGGAGGATACGGGGTCAATTGCGCGGCAATACCTCCGTCGTGTACCGAGTTTATCAACCTTCTCGTGTTTGCGGATCCGTAAGTAACGCTAGAAGCCTGGCATATATACCGAACGAAAGGACACGAATAGGAGACTAAGTGCCTGTCTGTGTGTAAATTCGTGTGTGTGCGCGCGCGTGTGCGAGGGAGAGAGGAGGAGAGGGAGAGAGAAATCCATCCACGTGCATTGGCAATAACGACGATAGACAAGGGAACACACGAAGCGTCAACACGAAGTTTGCCAACGACCGATCCGATCCATCGGCTTCCATGGCTCCAATCGATCTTGATCGCCTAATTGTCCATGCCTCGAATCGTTCTGGAACGTCTTAGACCGTGCAAGTTGGAGACAATCTCCGTTCGACCGACTCGAAAGAGCCTTTGTCTATCGTCCCGCTGCCCGACCGATCGATTCCCAAGCGACTTCGCTGTTTCCCAGTCTTCCTAGTCCCTACCTTCCTCCTCTTCCATCGGCTTCCTCCTTTAAATTCAATCTCGCGTAATCACGTAGCCGTGCGTGAAGCGTATTCCTCGGCATTCGCGAGCTCGAAAATACCAGGCCGCGGAATTGGTATGCAGTAAACGAGCGACATCGCCGTCCGTTCTTCGTACACGCTACACTGGGTCATTGAAGAGGCGATGCGATTTTGGTATAGCGATGGTTTACAAGGTGGTTATGAGCCGGTATATGGGGGAGATGGCCTAAGCTAGGGGTGGAGAAAAACGAAGAACGTAACGGGGCGTATCAGGATAAGTTTAGAGCAGATATAGACGGCTGGTTGTCGTAAGAAATTAATGATACGAGACTACAAGTTACTACCAACGGAACGACGATCACCGACGTATTATTTTAGATCTTTTCTTTAACTTGGTCCAAAGGCCAAAGTATCTCGGTATCGCTGGTAAAAGTTGAAATTGTTTTGCAACGGAGAAAGATTCTCTGTCAAACGTTTAACGAGATACGCAAGGAGTCGTACGCTTCGTGCCGATAAAATCTCGTCGAAACGCGAGCAGTGACGTATATTATGGATAATAATAGCAACGTATTACGCTAATTATTAGAAGCATGTAATTCGCGTATAACATAAACGAAGAAAAGAATTGGTGACCTGTACTCGTGAATAAATCGCTTCTATTATTTAAAAGGCCCACGTTGCTGGTGAGACAATTTAATATACAAATGTTCCGAATTGTTGATAATTAACGAAACAGCGAAGCTGAGCAGTAATAACATTGTCGATAGTTGCGCTCTATTGGCAAAGATGTACACGAGGCCATCGAGTATCGATTCGTTCTATTGGTACTTGAATAGAACTGCAATACATAGTTACCGGTTCGGCATAGGGGGCGTAGGGACATAATTCGAGTAGTAATTTAAGCACGTTGAATTCGAAATGGTCGTTACAATACGCCGCGAATGCAGTTTAATCAAATATGTGTTTACCTGGCAAATAATCTAGTGTGTAATTACTAATTACTCGTAGAGATATTATACGAGATACATTACGAATCGGCTGGATATTCCTATTTAACTACAACACTCACCGTTGCGGGTGTAACGATCGATGCTCAGTTAATTATGGTGTTTTACTGCTAAATTTCTTATGGGCTATCTTCGTTACCTCGTTTAAATTACTCGCGTTCTTCGTGCCGCCAGAAACCACTTAATGTCATCGCAAGAAAAGGAAGTTGTATTTGAACACTTACCTGAAACAAAAAAGACGAAATGTACTTAGTTAAAGAGAAATGGTTATGTTAAATTAATTTTTATCGCGCAATGATCATTAAACGAGTTGCTGATAAAAATATATGTATATACATCCTCGATTTCATATCCGCTTCACGTTAGAGAATATTCTGATAGCAACGATAAAACATTTTATAGCGAGTGATATATTTATCGTTGCTTGCGTGTATATTATTATTTATTGCTTATCAGCGTCATTCATATTCACGAACGTAGTTGTCGATAATAATAATGATGATACAAAACGTAAGGGACGAGGAAAGAATACACGAACGAGAACGTAAAAGTATCTACTTCTTAATCGATACTACTTGAATCGAGAGTGAGCAACGACTATCGTACCGCTTGTGTTACTACTTAAAATTCGTGTCCCAATGAAATCGTGACTATAACAATTTAGACAAGAAACGACAAACAACGATAGATGTATACGAATTTGAACGCGTTATAAAAGTGGTCCAACGCGAAGTTCGGGTGCGTTCCATCCACGCAGTGATTCAAATAATCATAAACAAGAGACGTATGAAATTATCTGGCAACAAGATTAAAAATAGCGTAATACAAAGCGGCAACTTTCCACGAATTCATTCGAATAGCCTCGCGTGAAGCATACTAGGTGCAACTACGGTTGGCCCATAAAGAGCTAAAAAACATGGCTAACATAATATAAAGCGAAGCGTTCTCGGTGGACTTCATCAAAGATTCAGCCGGTTACACAAAGGGCTACCGGACGAGTCCGAAAATTTTCAAGCTGCTGTTCTCGCGAGCGTTATTAAATGAAAATTGCTCGGGTGTAACAGGAGCCGCAGGTAAATTCCGTAAGTCAGAGCCGACAACACTCTGAATAGAATTTTCCAGAAATTATGTAATTTCACCTGCCTTTTGGATACAAATATCGTACGAAAAATGCAAATTGATAACGCTTTCATGTCCAACGATGTAAAGGATGCTTCACGATTAACTAATAGAAATCGTCAAGATTAAAACGATGTGACCTACATACATATTTTTAGTAATAACGTTTTCAAAATATACGTTGCTCTAAATGAAACGTATATTCTGGTTCGCTGTTCGTTTAAGTTTAAAACAAATTTTGTCATAGGGCACGATGTACAATATTTGAGAGGGAGACGGTAACAGATATTCGCACGGTGCTATATGCGAACACGCGTTTACATTTTATCCATATTACGACAGTGCAATCGAGAAGAGAGACCAGAGCGCGTTAAGCCGTAACGTTCAGCGGCGAGCATTTTGGTTCCTCGAAACGAGTCGAGATGTCTGTTTAACGCGTGACGTAATATCCTGGAAAGTTGTATAAAAGAACCACGTATGTAGCAAAGGTTAACACACTCCAGGGATTTTCCCTGGTTTTCACGGCACGTTAACAGATCGCATAAAGATTACTAATGGAATCCATACGAGCGTATAAAAGTTGTTCGTCAGTGGTTGTCCGACTATCCAGGTAGTCAACTAACCTTTGCGGAAACGTGGTCTCGGGAAAAGGTTTGAGGGGAAGCACGGTACATTAGCGAGTTAGCACGTATACAAGGCTACCACGTCAGAAATACAGAGTCGAAATGCATTTTCACCGAATAGGAACGCGGAGGAGCGAGAGCCTGGCTGATTGGAGAAAGCCCACGGGAGTCGTTTCGTCGTCGAGTCTTCGCCTCGGTCTTTTTAGATTCTTATTCCACGTATCCCCCTAGCTAACCGTCCTCTACCACCCCTGTCTTTCTTCCTCTTATCCTCTCGTTTTCGCGTACCGTTCACCAGACCACCGGGATCGTTTTACGCGCCAGCTACACGTTTACATACGATTCGGCCGTGTGTAAATGGTAGACGTGAGCTCGGTACAACCAACCGGGTACGCTTTTCGTTCGCGCAAGACCTGCTGAAAATTTTACGCCGTTCCCAGAACGAAGGAACTACTTGGGAGACTCTTCTCTGTCTTTCTCAGCCGGAGAAATGGCAAGAGGAAGAACTTCGAGACAGCGATGGGAAAAGTAAGAAAGAGAGAAGAAACGTGTCTACGTATGATCGTGTATGTGTGTACGTGTGCGAGAGTATGGCTGCGCGAGGTCCGTTCGAATTCCGCGTCTGCGACGTTTTAATAAATTAGGAAACCTTCGACCGCTTCTCTCCAGCCGGATGGCTGAACCGGGAATCGTTTACGACGCGCTTTCGGAATGAATTCGTTATTTTTCTCGTGCGGAATTCTCCGGTTGACCGTTCCAGTCCCGCCTCGTCCGCGGGCCTTCGTGCTAGCCGGCTAAATTTTACATCGGTCGGTTTATCCGTAGTTTCGTCAATTTTTTAGTATCTTGCGCTCGAGTAAACTGAATTTCTAGTAGCACGGTAGTAAAGGTAGGGGGAAAATGTACATCTCTGGTATCGAACGAGAAATGCTTCGGAGGAAGAACAAAGGAAGAACGAAGCGCAAGCTACTTTTAACGCTTAAATACCAAAATTCTCGATACGATCAATTTGTAATTTTTCGTACAAATTGTGTATTATACATATATATATATATATATATGTATTTGTTCGTAGATCTAACGTTTCAATTTTTTATACAAATATCGTACTTTATTCGCCGTAATTCTAGTCGTAATAGATTGCTCGAGCGAGGAGTTATTGCCTTCGAGTTATCGTGTTGGTGTGGAGAATTTGAAGTGGTGTTCAGGGAGTAATTAAAAAGACTGTTTTGTTATGCAACGCTCGCGAATCTAACATACTGAATCGTGTAGGCCGGTGTGTCCTCTGGTTTATTGCTTTAGTTTTTGAACGTTTCCCTAAGCTTCTGTTAATTTATATCCTGTTGGAATTCGTACTCCTTAACGCCGATATTACAAAATACATAATCGTTGTTTAAAACTGAAATCACTTTTGATAGAAACTAGGTGATCCGTCGGTTTGAAACTGCCAAGTTTTGACTAACAGATTGAATTTGCTTTTCAGGTATCTAGAACTCGTACTTTGAGGGTCTGTTTCAAACTCAAATTCATTATGTATAGTACGTATTTCTAGACGAGCTTCCTGAGCACTCGAAACGTTTGAGTAGTTCGACATTCTATCGTAAAATTGTTGAAATTTGGCTGTTTATTCGAAATAATTTCTTTCGAGTTGCTTAAAATTTATCTATAACTGGGACTAGATATTTAGAATTCCACTGAAGTTGTAATTTCGATTTAAACAAGTAACGAAAAGTAAGAATTATTAAATAGAAAATTTAGCCGAGTTATGAGTCAACTCGTCATTTGGGAAGCATCAAGTTCACCAAGAATTAATAACGTGCTTCTCACGAGGACTTTTCAAAAGAGCGAAACGACTAATACGAAGCAGCTGACAGAACGACCTAATCGTTCGTTAAACTGGATCAAAAATCTTCTCGGTCTTTGGTCTCTTACGATAAAAGCGAAGAAGCTTCATCGCACGCCCTTTAATACGGCTGGCCGCTTTCTTTCCGTCGTCTCGTCGATCGATTTCTTCCCTATCGTTCAAACATGACGTGACCATTGTGCTCGATGGTTATAGCCAGGTCTTTTCTTCTCTCCCTTAATTAAGTCTCTGTCTCGGATAATTCGAAAGTATAGCTCACTACGCTCGGCGAAATTGCAGCTCATTACGTCCACGTTTATCAAACATTCAAGGAAACGAGTTACCCGGATACTCTATTTACGCCCACGCGAGTCGAAGGAAATAACAGATTATGCGAAACTTCGTTTGACGTTTCGGAGATTCTTTCGTTCGCGAATATTTTTTTCTTTGCTTCCCTATGCTTTTTCGAACATAGTGTCTTGGATAACTAAAGACTCGGTACTTCTCACAAGGGATGCATGGTAATCTTTGCTCGAGATCTCACTCACGTGACTCATCAACGACGGTGAAACGGTAGAAACGGTTTTTACGAAGAAACAATCAAGATCATGGTCAGGATTATGTAATGTGGTATCGACAGTTCGGACATCGCAACGGGATATTAATAATAGAATATTAATAAATATTTATTATGCTCACACATTGTTTATATTATCGATAAAACGTCGATATATCTATTCTCCTGTAAAGTACGCCAAATCTCGAAATCTCGAGACTTTTGATATCGTTCCGTAATGCACCCTCCATAAAGTACCATTAAAATACCATCCACCCAATATCGGACATTCTCTCCGAAGAAAGCAAACAGAATCAGATAAAAATGGCGTTCGATCGATGGATAAGCCAAGAGAGTGGGCGTTTCGAAACAGCATTACCTAGAACCGAATCGGAACCGGCGAATTTAATCGCGAACTCGGTCTTAGACAACATCGGCGGG
>NT_177499.1:166629-168176 GCF_000188095.3 Bombus impatiens
GGGGGGGGGGGGGGGTCCGATATCGAATTCGAGCAATTCCGTCTTAAACATACAACACGGTCCCCAAGAGAGGTTTCAATAAAACGCTGAGACGAAGGAGGCAGACGGGTGTGCCGCTCGAGAAAGTGAAGAAAGAAAGAAAGAGAGAGATAGGGGGGGGAGAGAGAGAGAGACCTGAGCTTTGTAGCGGACTTGTGTGTACTCCGTTATGGAATTCCTTCCTCTTTTGATATCATATTGCATTCATCTCGTCACGATAAGCCTCGAATAAGGGCTAGCATAAAAAGTGGCTCAACGTAAGCCGGATAGAAGTGGCAGAACGCGAATCTAAAAACACGGCTTCTTTTTTTTCCTTTTCGACCAACCTGTGCAATCTGGTCTGTCGACGTTCTTACACAATTGGAGACAAACCGAGGAGAGATACGCGTACGAGATTCTAATTTTTAACGGAATTAAATTAATCGTAAAAGCAATACCGATTTTTGTGCACAACGATATAAAGGAATGAAGATGGGCGAAATTTCGTCCGTGTACTTGCCAAAGAAAAGCGTAAGCTTTCGCGATCAATTGAAACTACATTGTCGATAATGCAACCCCCTCGACCAAGACGAAGTAACGCTGGAAAACGTTCGTTCTCCGCTATACTCGCTCTTCCTATTCTTCTAAAAAAATTTCCCCCATTATACTTTCGTATACATCGCATTTGATTCGTAAGAGTCCTTTTTAATTTCCTGCCTGGCGTGTAATACACGTTGGTTTCGACAGTGGAGCTGGTTCCTCTCATGTTCGCAGCGAATTTATCGTTTAACCAAAACCGAGGGGGTTGCTGGTCGAGGATCCTAACCCAGAAACTCGTCGACCTCGAGCCTCGGCACGTGAAATAGGAGCGTGCAGGTCGTGGAATAAACGCGTTTTTCCCCCCTGGTCCCCGGAGAGTAAGTCTCGGTAAGGACCTTACAATATCCAATTCTAAGGGGTGGATGGAGGATGGAACGAGGCAGGCTTGAGCTGCAGCGAAAATTGTTTTGCAACGAGCCAGGCCGGAACATAGCGAACACGAATGCTCGTCTGCGTCGCCAGATATCGTAATGACGGTAGCCGTGAATGCCGCGTGCAGGAAGTCGCTATTGACGGCCATACGGAAAAAGTAAACGAAACGGGGGAGCGAGAGCTACGTGCCGCTGTACGAGCCAGAGATTCGAGCTGCGAGGATCGAGAAAGAGAAAACAGATAGAGAGAAACTATAGCTGGAGAAGGAGAAGGGAAAAAAATAAGAGAGAGAAGGGAGGAAAGGAGACACAGAGGAATAGATTGAATAGCGAGGATAGAATAGACAGGAGGAAGAGGGAAGAGGAGGAAAAGAGATAGCAACAGATAACGGGGAGGAGAGTTTTCGAAGGGCGCGGAGGTGGCATAAAAGCGAGTAGTGGAAATCCGGACTGGCTGAAAGGAGCGATGCGGGATTACGAAAGGATTTATTTGAGATTTTCTGCTGCCGCCGCTGCTGCTACTATCGGCGACGCTGCTGCTGTTGCTGTTGCTGCCGC
>NT_177499.1:168528-177268 GCF_000188095.3 Bombus impatiens
GCTGCTGCTGTTGCTGTTGCTGCCGCTGCCGCTGCCGGTGCTGCAACATCTCGACTTGGATCGGTGTACAAATAACAAAATGAAAAAAAAAAAAAAGGAAAAGAAGAAGGAGGGAAAAGGAAGAATCCGTGGGAGGATATGGAAAAGGATAACTTGGCAGCCGGAGGAACGCGATATCTAAATCATACAGAGCAGAGAATCGAACTGTCGTTTTGCCCGCATGAGAATCGGCACCGTGTCTTGCATTGGAAGCCCCTGCCAGACCTCAGGCTCGGCTATAAATTAACCGAGATCCGGTAAAAAATATCGGAAAGTTATTTCGGTTAGAAGAACACTTTGGAGGGACAGGCTTTCTTTTAAACGATTACTTCGTGGGAAATGAACCGATTCGTTTGGACTTGATCCGAAGGGTGGGTGGAGGAGGAGCTGTATGCATTGATTATGTTTGAATATTATGTTTATCGCAAATCAATGTTTTTACAAACGTTGCCATAGAAATGGAATTGAAATACATCCATTATTTGGTTCACTCACTGATTATTGCAACGAGTACTCTCTGTATCTTTAAATTTGCCAAAAATGTATAGACGACCATAGTCTAGTTACGATCATTTGTTCGCTAAATCGTGATTCATATAAAAAGGAAAAATTAGATGTCAGTTTTTATTTGGCGAAATCAGCTATATCATTAAACCAACGTTCTACCACCGAAGTATGTCCAACAATACGAAGAACTATAAAACGAAGGTTGATACCGCCTCGGCGCGACGTGAACTTAACAATGACAATATCCGACGATGGAGGAACAGCTCCGACGATTGCTGGTGGCATCGTTAGAATCGCGCGAATAAAAAGTTTTTCATAGCATTAAGAATACGTCAGGAGGCGATGGTGGCTGAAATGAAAGCAGTCGTCGTTATAGAGTCATTCGTAGTCGGCACCGCAATTAGTTTCATTCTTTCCCGCGCGCCTCGGTCGGCCTCTTTTACTTTTATGCTCGAACGACCATCTTGCGCTCCACTGCTCTACAGTGAAGAAGGTGTGAAGTAGAAAACGAGAGAGATGTAACGAGAAAAATTGAAGAATCGTCACGTTGCGCTTAAAACTCTTTGCACGCTCCTCTACTTATCCCACTTAAGGCAGATTTACAGCCGTTCCTGTGGCATATCATCGAATAAGAGGAAACCTTATTTAAACGCGCAAATTATGCGAATCGCCACTTTTTCTTTCGTATATTTTAATTTTATTGCCACTACAGCTGGCACGGCGTGAAATACGTGAAATATTAATAACGCTATACGATTAGAATTTTTATTGATCCAGTCATTGATCCAGCAGTACGTGAAAAAACTGACCATCAAGTAGCAGACTCTACCAGAAAATATCACTCCCGTTTCTAAAGTATTTTTATCTGTTATTCGAACGTCGACACGATATCGTTAAATTTTGCATCGGTTTTAGGATACCCACGGTAGGGGTGCATGTAATTTTCACGGAATTAGAAATAACGTTGCCGGTTCGTAGCCGCGCCCCACGAGAATCGTAAACAGATAGATTTTATAGCGATGGGTACTTTAATATGCGCAAGGGCCGTCCGCCTAATGTAATGATTATTAATTGCCGCACTGACAATATTCGCTGCACGCTCGTGCTCGTACCGCGGTTGCAGCTGCAACCAGTTTTATTAGCGTCCCGACGGCTGTTTGGAAGGTCTACCAACAAATATACATCTTGGTATGCGAATAGTAATTGTTGTTTCGAAGTTGTAACGACAGCCGACGAGCAGGACATAAGCTACTCGGCTAATGCGCTCTCTGTGCTTTAGTTTATCCGCGCTAACTGCGAAACGTCATCGCTTCTAGTGCCTCGAACACAAGCTTTCGCTGCTTCTCTTTCGTTATACTTAGCTCTTCGTCAACAGCCGCAAAGATTTCGCGAACTCTCGTCCAACTTGAGAACAATGGGAATTTTCTAATATCGCGTGAATCCAGGATCGATAATGGAACAAATGCTTTCTAATTTGAAAAACAAATTTCGGACGTGATAAATTTGTAAATTTCACAAAACTCGGCGCATCAACGATCGCAAAGACTGTTCTGTTTAATTAATCGGCCAATTTCTATCCCAGTTAGATACTCCTTGGTTCCCGTTTATTCGAGATATTATCGTCGACAACGAGGGATATGCCAGTAACGGCGCACGCATAAATAAACGAATCGCGAATCTTTCGTAGCACGATTATTAAACGCGTCGATGCGACGAGCTGCGAATAGGTCGTAAATGAACGTGAAAACGATGAAATATTACCGAAACTGAATTTCCCTGTAACAAAGATATCGACGCGGTTATAGGAACATGATCCCGGTTTGTTCGCTCGCTTGTTATCGCGATATCTTCGATTTCGATACACGTTCATACATAAGCTGTAAACCCTGAAATACTATCGCGGAGTGAACCTATTCGACCGTCCAAAATTTTATTTCTCTTTACTTTCACGGTTACACGGTAGTCGGTTCTCCAATTCAGCGTCGACGGAATTCCGTTTAGGTGCGGTAGTATCGTAGGATTAATTTCTAGATCAGAGGCAATCTGTGTGCTCTGGACGCGTATATTCGCGAATCGGATATATTTCTGCGGCCCGATTACATAATATAAAGGATTTATCCTCTGTCGTGTCTTGGAAACTGCATCTGGGTTTACGACATGGCGCGACGGACTGTAATTCAACACCTATTGACACACTTGTCTTTAATAGAACACGAACTCTGGAGCGCATATATTGCGACAAACGTTGCGCTGGCTGAATTATATCAAAGGAAGACGTCCGCGAGTGCAATTTAATTGCACGTCGAATAATGAAATTCTATTCCCTGTCTGCTGAATCTTAATTCCGAGACATCGATGCGCGGAATATTCTGCTGTGTGCAAATGTGTGTTGTACACGCGAGCTTGTATGCAGAGTTTGGAAGTCGACTGTTATTGCGATAGAAGAGAAACCGAGGTTCTTATGGTCTTATTGAGAACGTGATACGCAGGGTTTGCCACTCTCGTTTCTTTTTCTTCTTTTTTCCTTTCCGTAGTTGAAGCGTAAATGTAGAAAATTTCATCGCATAAGGGTAAAAGGAGAATGTACCGATAGATTTTTAATATCGTTTCTCGGAGATTTCCAGTGCAAAGTATTTTCCTCGTTGAAATTGTTCGATGATAATATATTTACTAATTGCAGCAGATTGGAAATTTCAGAATTCATTCGTCTAGAACTGTATGAAAATCTTTATAAGAAATTTTAATCCAACAGAATTGTTCGACAGTTATACATTTCTCTACCAATACCACGTAGGTTCTCTCGAACGAAGACTTGTTTAAAGAGCGGAAAACGAATGGTTGCTGGAACATAGCCGCGACAGTTCCATATTCGAAACCACATACTCATTTAGTTTTTACTACGTTTAACTTGACATACGCGCGGCTGGAGAAGGTTGGAACATTTTCAATTAACTAAGGTCCGTTGTTTTAGCAACAACGCAAGAAGATAATTAGCTTTTTAATCCGATACAAAAGAAAAAACGTTCTATGAAATCGGTATCTTTATTCTTACATACAGGCGTTACAAAGTAAGCCGAACTTTCGTCCGATATAATCCGAACTGTGCGTACTGCGAAATATCAAAACGAGTTTGAAAATGAAACCACAGAGAAATAAATAAACTCGAGGAGCGACAGACTGCGAGATTATTTCGTAGAAACTGACATTGTGAAATAGCCTAGGAAATTAACCGAATACTGTACGATATTCGTAAAAAAGAAGATGTATTTTGAACGAATTTATGAAAATGAAAAATACTCGAATAAGAAACGTTTAAATAACGTAATTAAAAGTTTGTACGCCATTCTTTTTTACGAAATAAAATGTATCTGCTAATTAATAGAAATTGGAAAATTCGTCGTTACAAATTCTAACAAACTCGGCTTAATTGTCAGCTTTACCTCGATAATCTTTTAATTATCACCAAAAATTTCTGCGATATAATAATTCTGCTTCGCCGGATAAAGTGGTCAAATACTTGGAATTCTCATAATTAATAACTGCGTATTTTTTAACTGCGACGGAAACGGAAAGATAATTTTAACGTTTAAATATTAATAAAATCCCTCCTTCTGTGTTACAATTAACGAGAGTCTTGTTCGTTTCATTTGGTTTCCGCTTTGCATTTTGCAAACATTCTAATTAATTCTACAATTCCCGGTTTAACGACCCACGCAGAATGAAAAAACAATAAATAAATTGAAAACCAACTTAACGAGTTTATCATAATTATATTACGTTCCCATCGAAGACCATGCAGAAAGTATGCAATAGGTGTATTCTTCTAATTTCCTGATTTTCATGCCACGTTATGTTTAAAACGGAATACCTATAAAAATATGAATTCGCACAAACGTCGGTGGTCTGCGATTATATTCCACGCGTGAAACGCTTTCGAAATCGTCGATCGTATTAATTTTCTCACTGTCGAAATAATTATTTGACGATCAAATTGATTTCGTCGCTAGGAACTCGTATTTTTCGCTCGATCCTCTACCAGCTCTATGCACGCACGATAATTATACATGATATTTCTACCGTATGGTCATCGCGAAACCTACATCAAATTGCTAATTCGACCCTAAAACAGCAGGTACTCGCCTATCAATCCCCTTAATCCATCCCCCCTTCGCAGCCACGATCGATCACGATCCATTAGATAGATTCTAATCGAGCTATTTGCTATGTGGAATTCATCCGCAGAGGGCGTTCCTTCGCCCCTTCTTTGTTCCGTTCATTGACGAGAGAAGGCTTCGTTCCAAGGAAGTCGCGTGCTGGCATAGCGGCCACCACACGGGCGCAAGCTACCGTGTTTTATACGACTCGTTAGGCGCCAGGATGGCTGGTCCCGGTCGTAGAAGTCGTCGTGCTGACGGTTTTCTCTACTCGCAGCCCGCTAACCCTTCTTCGCTACGGCTATAGGGTGGTTTAGTAATCGTCGTACCACCACGAGAGCGAGTGGAATAAAATTTCTTCGTACGAGCTTTTGTTTTCGATAGTATTCCTTTTCGACACTTAGCAATGAGAATTTTTCTTTTGACGTTTAAGAAATTAAAAAGCGTAATAAGTTGCAAAACACGCGTAATAATCTAACTGGGGTAATATTTCGGCAACGAAAATGAAAAATTCAACATCCGACGATACCGCTAACTTCATCGGATTCCGTTTCTTTACTGGTCGACCAAAAATTTGCATTGTCCCGTTAATTACTGGGACCTTCTGTACAGATCGTTCTCCTACGGTAGCGTGCACTTGCCAAGTATGGTTATGCGTATTGTTACGAACGACACGACACAACTCGGAACCCGGTCGAAGTCAGACCTCCGTAAGTTCGAGTGTTAATCTGCGAATTATTTCCTAGGGAAGCGTAATCGTTAACAGCGGCGCGAAGGGACGACACGTTAAATGTTAGAAATTTCTCCTCTGGCTCGACCAACGCTCACGTAGTCCCTATCGTTGCCGAGATAATCGAAATCGGTGTGTCGTACCGTCACCGCTCAGCTGATATCGAGCCAATGTCTGTTCGTCGCTGTTATATAGCCAGAGAGACATTTAAGTTTGCCTTTATTCACATGCAGACAACACGACACAATTACTCTCTGTTTGTCGTAAGAGAAGCGCTCCTCTGGCTCGAGAACATCGCGGTGATACGATCAAGTTCAATATGTACTCGCGAAACCAAGTAAATTCCAATACAAAAGTATTACTTCACGAGATTCGAGTACCGCCGATAAAAGGCGAACGAAATTTTATAGCGAATTAAAGTACCTACTCGTAAAAGTTCGAACCTGCTCGATCAAGGTTTGATGATAAAGAATTTGGATCTGAATACTTAAAAGTATCGTTTCGTTTCCCTTTTCTCTTTTTCTTCTTTTTCTTTTTTTTTTTTGCGAAACACCTATGAGGTATTCGAAATTTCATATACACAGTTAGATTCGAACATGGTAGCGACATCGCTACATAGTTGATCCCATCGCTAATCACAAGTATAGCAGTCGTCGAGGGTTAGGGATGTCGACACTAAACAGAGGGACGGACAGGGTGAAAGTTCGGGTTACCAGGCTGCGTGGACTACCTAAAGCATCTAGAAGGGTAGGAACCGCGAGTCAGTTAGATGGACGCGTACAGAGTGGGTTCTCGTGTGTTTAGACGGGTTTGTGCGCGGTCGAACGCGTAGAACAGGGCTTGGTATAGCATGCGAGTAGACTAGTAAACGCGGGAGGGATACGTAAGTAGTAGGTAGATCGGAGGGCGGTGAGCTGGCTTGCCCTCCGCGCTCGGCGAAACAGGGTGAATCGGGGTGAGAGAGGAGTAGGAGGTAGATGAGATGGAGGTGGAGGTGGAGGTGGTGGACGTGGCAGTGTGTAGGAGAGGTGCAGGCGGCAGGCAATAGTCGGAGTGGCGCCGCGACTCCCGTGACGTCTGTCGGCGCGTCGGCCAATCAATAGCATCCCCATGGCAACCACAGATAACATCGGACACACACCGGTGCCGCGCAAGCACGCCGCCTTTCGGGCACTCGGTACTTCCTTCCACCGATGCCCGGACGAAAGACTCGACGCTGCGCCGTGTACGACCCGTTCACCGAGACAGGGTGGTGGTGAGACGAGCTTACACAGCCTCTATCGAAAAGATTCCTTTCAACCTACTCTCACCACCCACGCGCGCGCTGCCCTTCTTTAGCTTCGGTCGTTTCCACCTTCTCTATCGTTCTTCGCCAAGCACACCTATTCTCCTTTCTTCTCTCCTTCCACTCTCTTGTATTCCCTTCGGTCTCGCTCGCTCTATCTCCTCCAGTGTTTGCCTTCTTTCTTACCCTGTATCTACCCCTTTATCCGTCACCACCTCGCCTTCTCCCTTTTTCATTTACGTCCAATATTCCCCCTTCCCCGTACCCATGTTTTCCACCGTTCCACCATCGGCAGTTCGCCCCTCGCATCCCCTTCCACTCGTTGACACCGTTCGAGCAGCTCCACTTTTAAACAAACTCTAACGTCACATCGGACCACCGATGGTTTCGTGCAATTTTCCGTTTAGTCGATCCTACGTGCTTCTCCGTTTATCACTCGTTCCGATCAACTCGCATATTGGGTGTCGAATTTACACCCAATCGGACGACGATGCATTCGAAGGCGTGGTTAGACGCTCGGCAACAAGGGGACGCCTCATTTTTAGCTTCTCGTTCGTTCCGTACGTTCACGACCTACTCTTCGAATACTCGCCCCTGCGGTATCTCCATCGTAACCCTTTATACTCTGGAAACAGTTTGGCATTGCTCTTTCTTCCACGTCTAAATCCAACGTATTCGTCAAGTTTTCCTATCGCTGTTAACTATTTTTCAGAAAGAGCGTTCCATTTCACAGGATCCATGGATAAATTGCGATCGGATTCTTCGTAACGACAACCTACATATCTCATTCAGCGGGAACGTGCCCTGGAACAATCCTATTCCGCGAACGACGAAGCGTCGCGAGGACGAAGGGGCAGCGGCCTCCACTAATCGATCTCGTGCTCGAGCTCTCGATTTTCCTCTCGAGATTATTCCACTTGTGCATAAGGAGAGTTTCTCCGCTCGGTGTTCCGGGCAAATTGCGCCGCTGCTCCATCGCTTAATTGCGTTTACTCGAGGAAAAGTTCGCTAGACGAGAATCCACCCTCTGCTACCACGATGCACCGATGGTCCTTCACTTCCGGCCCTCTCCTTCAATGTGTCCTTTCCGTTGCTACCTGCTACGTTTCTCTCGTTTCCTCTCTGTGCCACGGCGAGTCCACCACGTCGACGACGAACGATGGACAGACAGGACTGGATCTTCGAATATTTGCAGACACGAGGCAAACTTTCCGACCCGTACGCTCCACTGGACGAGATGCGTCGGCAGCATTCTTGAGTCGACCGGTCTCTGGTGCTTCTCTAATTGTCCACCGACGTCTCCATGAGATTCGCGTTATGATACTGTGGAAATAGCCGAGTATTTTCGGCTGACACGAGAATCGAATTCGATCGATCGACTTCATCGAGATTGTGTTCCTGTTTAGTTGGACGAAAGTAGAGTTTCTCGAAGGTTTAGGGAGGGAAGAAAGTCGGCTAACTATTAGGTCGTAACGCATCTATCGCCGATTTTCTAGAGGAATCACCACGGATAAGGAATTTTATGAAGCAAAATATCTTTTCTTCTACAATTATTTTCGAAATCCCAATACAATTCTATTTAAACAAAAAAGCAGTTAAAACAAGCCCATCTTTTATTACGACGTCTCTACCCTGGTAGGTAGACCGCTTTCGGAATTCAGTTTCGCGGATATTTAGAAAGCCACGGTAAATCGATCGTTGCTCTGCAAACGACTACAAGAGATAAACCCAGTCCTGGGCGAACGATAAAATTATTTCACGAGAACCAAAACCCAAAAAATAAATAAACCTGAAAAACTGTCTCCAGGCCAGGCGCGCAAATCAGAGAAAAGGCACGGTAATGTTGCTTTTCGTAAGCAAACAAGCATCCCGGAATCTAAATTCAGTGGAGAAGCAGGAGCAGGGCAGGATGCACAGTGCAGAGGGTGTGATTTAACGAGATGTTTTCGTGAATTGTGCCCGTGCTCTGGTAACTAATAATTCGATTTTACGAGCAGTCGCGTTGAATGCCTTCCCCCGGCGCGC
>NT_177499.1:177950-198398 GCF_000188095.3 Bombus impatiens
CGACAAGCAGCCGGAAAGCGTCGCGGCGCCACTCGGGCTGGAGCCCCATTCCCACGCGGTCCATAATACCGCCAGCTCGCTCGTTTCCCCGTTTCTTTCCTCTTCTGTTCATCCTGTTCGCATTGGTCGATCAGCTGGTCGAAAACGTCTATTCGGATTCTAAAAGTGCCTGGACTCGATCCAACCGGGTTACCGCATCGCTTACAACCCCCTTTCCTCTTCCTTCGGTTCCTCGCCTTTAACGATTCGATCAACTATATTGCCAGTATGTTCGAACGAAACTATAAAGTTTCGAACACCTTCCGAGTGTTTTGTAAATATAAATATAAAATATGAAATATATGTAGCGGCGTATAGAGCAAATGGTAAAATATGTCAAATTCCGCGATATTATTTTAGCGACGAAGTAAGAAGATCGTAAAATTAGAGATATATCTATAGATTAGTTAGATTATTAAATAGTGTAAATAGATATTCAGGGATAGTACATTCATTATTAATTTGAATATTGATAAAATTCAAATGCCGTTACTACAGATCGACCAGTGCCTGGATTCTTACGAACGTATGTAGTATATAATCCGAATATTTTACGGCCAGAAAAATTACGAGCGACTTCCTTTGCTTCATGCCTGATCGTCGTTGCATTTCTAACCCTTTCTCTCCGCGTGCGCGTCGCTTCGAGACCTATGTGCCCTTCATTCCCGGCCTCGTCGCTTTTCTGCTCGTTAAAGCGCCGCTGGAGACGGTCATTAGTCGTTGGGTTCGAGACGAACTCTTGACCTGCCGATTCGAAAGTCGGTCATCGTCGAGGTCGATACCGATCTCACGACGAGATTTCATGGGTACGCGTGACTCCAACGATGGTCACGGAATTTTTCAGTCTCGATAAAAGTTTTGCCGGAGCACGGGCGACAGGAGATCATCTTCGTCTCGGAGCCGGATTACAGGACTCCGCTAACGACGCTACCACGACGACAACGTGACGCTCAAACAGTAAAGTCCCGATATTGCTGACGCGGATTTTATCGGTCTTTAAAAGGTTTCGGTCGCTGCACCGAGTAAACGCGTGGTATTATATAGATAGTGTTATTGGAACTTCCTACAGAATTCCGCTTCTTTTCTTTACTTGGCAATATCCTTAGCCTTCGTATCGCATGTGGGATTACGTTGCATTTGTACAATTTCCTTGGCCCAATGTCATATTTATTAATATTTCTACGATACTTATAAAATTCTATAGAATTTTTGGTTAATTCATCGAGTTGTCTAAAGACGATATTTTTCTACCAAAATTATTTTTCATGTATTTTCCTGTCTGTATAAAATACAAAAATTATAAAATATTAAAATTTCATTCTCTCTCTCTCTCTCTCTCTCTTGAAAGAGTTCTATCCCTACCGTATCCATACGTAACATTTTATTCGCGCTCCCCGTGGAATAACAATTCACAGTCACTTGTCTCGCGAACACGAGACCGTATCTCCCAATGTCGACATCGATTTGTGTCATCATTCGAACAGCATAGATTTTTCGTTGCAAGGAACGTAGGTCGAGCAAAGGGAACGGTAAACACGCTCGACAATTAAAACTCAATTAATCGTGGCCGGATCCGCGTATTTTACTCGACGGGGATCGATAAAACTGCTCTCGATCGTCGTAAACGCGTGACCTGACGGCGTTGATTCGAAAGTCGGTCGTTGCCGTTGCGCTAAATTTTCAACCGCGGAATATGGCGAAGGTGACCTCGTGACTCCGCCTCGTCACCGCGGATATAGCGTATTTTTGTGCACGAAACAAGCGCAGACTGGAAATATCGACTGGGAATATTCGCAAAGACACTCTTGCGTCACTTTGGAGTATAGAATTATTATACGAAACGCGAAGCAGATATTGTGGTATAATAAGGTCTATGGTAATTACTAAATCCAAAGTATCGTGGTTTCCTCGGTACCTTCGAAATAAAATCGAAATAAAAATTTTATTCGTGTTCGTTCTGTCGTGTTGAATATTCGATACTTTTATACGACAGGGCAAAAATTTCAATAAAAAATCCACATACGTTTCTTTGATATAGAGACAGGAATTTTTTTTAACATTTTACGCTTCAAATCGTAGGAATATATATGCAATCAGAATTATTTATACGAAAGCTTGTTGGAGAGAACTTCTTTTAAATTTTGATTACGCGATAAATATTCCATACTCGTAATCGATAACAATCTACGAATTAACGATACTCTCAGTCAGATCGAAGTACTCTAATCATTTACCCTACATTTAGCAGAAACACGGAACTTTAGCGGAAAGGAATTTAAACCCCTGAAACTCGTTAACCCACTTCAGAGATTTCTGCAATTTTAAACAACCAATAAAAAAGTAAGCTGCTGTTCTACGTTTCTATTTCAACCTGAACGAACGAAGGTCCTGATGTTACAATTCAACCGAATAGAACGATAAAATAAAGATAGCCGTCATCGTAAATCCTCCACCGTTGCCCTCAACAACGCGAATAAGAAGAAAACCCAAAATAACAGGAAAGCCTGATATATAATCACGTAATAACAATCGGGATTGTATCCATTAAAATGGCCGCAATTGCGAAAGTAGAATTCTAATTTCGGGGGCAGATTGCCTTGTTACGTTCCGCCACACGTTCACCAAAATATTCAGAATTTCCGTTGAAATTTAATTATCCGGTTTGACAATTGAACATCGATTGCTCGCTTAAATTTTCGCGCTCAATTTCTCCTGCCTTTTTCCACAATGCGAAGTCGAGGTGTCGGCTGGAATGTTTGTCATTTTCCGTGACACGAACCTCTGTTATTTTATTCGTGAAATCCCACTTTTATACGGTTTATCGAAATCATCGTTGTTTCGTGTGAACTGTAATTTTTATGAATTTACAAATTTGCCAAGCATTTGGTTGACTCGTGCTTGTAACCACCGTGGAATTACGTAACGCATAGGAAACTGGTTTAACAAACTATTCTCGGTCTCTTATATTTTCTCGGCGAATCTCGTGGTAAACTGTAAGACGCGGAATACGAGGGTAGAGGATAGACAGGGAAAAGCCCGCGGATTTTAGTTGGAGAAACTTTTCTCACCTGTCGCGCCATACTTTATTCGGGCGACAGCGGCGTTTCATGACGACCGTACGGAAATAAGGATGTCGAGGAGGACGAAGAGGAACTGCCACGATGTCGAGAACTGGGGAAAGGGGAAAAGAAAGGAAAGAAGGAAGGCTGGCTCTAAAGGAAAAGAGGAAGAAGATCGGAGAAAATGGTGGAAAAGACGGCGTAGATAGTCGAAAGTCATTTCTGTCGGGTAAACCGTGTCGGAGGAATTCCAGAATAAACAAAAATGGATCTACCACCACCCCCTCCCCCCTAAACCGAGGCTGCTTTATATCCCAAGGCTGACGCGGAAAAGAATCCAGAAACGCGAACAAGCTCGTAAATCAAATGTGTCTGCACTCCACGGCGAGTATACGAGAGTCGAATCCGTAAACCCTACGCCCCTTTAATCCCACATCCATTATTGGTACGTCACGAATAAGAGGGTACTTTCTTCGGTGGCGTAGAGCACCGCCATTACCAACGCCATCGCCAGTCAAGCCAAGTCGTCTTTGGGATACGGTGGTGCAACGATGGAGAAGGGGCGAGAGAGGATAGAAAGGGGTTCCTCGCGACCACGCATTATTTCCTGTCGTGGCATTCGATGTAGATGGCCCCGGGCATTCCAAACGTTTGATTGAAAATTTCTTGAGACTCAGGAATGGTATGTGCAATGGGGTTCGACGGTACGCCGTTTCACAGACGGCTTTATCCCTGACACAGAGGAAAAAGGACGAAGATAAAGGGAGAATCGATCTATTTAACATCTAGGACTGTTCGAGATCGTGGTGGACGTTGATAGGAGGAATGCATACCTAATCCGTATGAATGGAGGACAGGCTTTGTCTCGTCCCGATGATTTTTCTGCCTTTCGCATGAGAAAATGAAAAAGGGCTAGGTCCGTCGTATGCTCGATTTTTCGGAGAAATGACGTAATTCGCTTTCCGAAGAAAGATTTACAGGGGATACAGGGAGGTTCAAACTACTGTTGCGAAAATGAAATAATCTGTAATAAGTAAAATAATTTCCCAACAAAATGTAACGATCCCCTGTTCGATAGATAAAAGGCCTAAGCAAAAAAGTATAGCCAACGAAGACGAAACGAACTATCAAAAACGAAATACATCTAATCTATTGCGTGGCTTATTGGAGTTTTCCCCGGACTCGCCTCCCTCTCGTTTGCCACATCTGTCGCACCTGTCCTTAACATCCTTAGCACTGGCAGGAAGCGTGTCTGCCAGTTATACGAAAAGTTCGGGCAGGAAACGATACGCCCAAGGAATCGGTGAAATTGCTTCTGCTTACAAACACGAATTATTCGCTTTGAGAACTAGCTATCTCGTGGTGCAAAACCCGTTTACCGACTCGTTATTCAACTCCAATAGCCTACCGTCGTCCAACTTGAATACTTCGCACATTTACGTCTCTATCGACCAGCGTCGAATCTACGTATTTATCATCTGCACGGAGATAAATTCAGAAAAAACATAGAACTTTCCACGAAAGCATCGTCGAGCTTTCATTCGCTAAACTCAATTTCCACGCGATCGTACACTGTTTCTGGTCAAAAACCGACGAGTGTCGAACGTCTCTATCGAGCATTTGAAGACGGATCGCGTCTCGAATCGTCGCGACTACGATATTGGCGCGTTACTTGATTACAAATTTTTAATTAATGCCACCGATTGTAGTAAGCGAAGCGGACGAGAAGACGAAATATCGGTTTCGAACGTCAGATCGAAATCGGGCGTTCGAACAGGATGACGCGACGCTGGAAGAAAAGGGTGACAAAAATGGCAACATTCGGTCGATTATTTTTTCGTCCAATTGCATCTAGTTGAATGTAACGCGTTTAATCGCGAATACGGTGTCCGTGTACGCCGTATAGGCTGGCCGGGGCCAAAGCGATAATAGTAGCGAGAACGATCGCGAGGCAATCGATCTCTCGACGGGCGTTCATGGAAAATGAAATTGTGGCCTGAGTATTATCCGGAGAATTTGGATTATCCTCGCACGTAATAGAAAGCCCATTAGCGCAGGCATATTGTTTCTAGCGACAAGCCGCATCGTGCAAGATTACCCGTGCCCGATTAATGCTAAAAGTAGACATAATTGCTATGATTAACTGTTCTATCAACGAAATTCCCGTAATCCGCGGTTATCAACCGGAAGTGACGTGACCGCCGTGAACCATCGGCCATTACGTTCGTCGTTCCATGGTCTCCGATACGTCTATGACAAGGCAATACGAAAAACCGCATCAATTTCGACGATCATTGGCCTACAATGAAATTTACGATTTGTAATCGAGGAACTCGGAACTAAAGTGCTATAAACGACAAAATCTTTATTCCGAAGAAACTCTGGAAACTTCCAAACATCGAAATACTTTACTATACGTAGCCACGAAGATTTGGAAATTCATAATAAAATGCTGACCACAAACGTTGTCTAAAAACGATTCCTAGTTACTTCGCGCGTAGATAAATTAGGCATAAATACCAGTAGATAAATTTGACGTCGGATTAAAAAATTATTTCAGTATTTCTCTACTATGTACACGGGTCGTGTTACATTCTCTTTGCACACAGTCGCCGAATCAAGGCTTTCGTAGAAACATGCTTCCGCTTCGCGTTAAAGCGAATTACCAGCAGGAGACGAGGTAAAACGAGGATTTAATTATCGGTGCAAGGAAGTTTCGACCGGGCGGGAATTAAATCGAAGCTCGAAAGCGATCTTAATCGTTGACTGTTAATCACTCGATTCACCAGCGTGGGAATCCAAACTTTTCAAATCGTCCTGCGTCAGAAAAAAGCAGGATGAGGTGATTGATGCCGGTTAGGCGAAGAGTTAGCGCGAGTTCTCGGGTTCGTTTGGAAAATTCGTCAGCTAACGAAATCGTTCACGCCGACCCCGCGATACGAACCGACGAGGGGTAGTTTCGATGCTTACCACCCCCTTGCTCGCTCTTCTATCACACACACACACACCCGTGAACCCTTTCAGAGTTTTACGAAACCAGTTCCTATCCGAAAGTTCCGTTCTCTCAGTATCAATGCAGCTGGTACCGTACCAGTCGCGTGTTACTGCCTCCGTCGCGATTGATTTCCGTCATAGTGCATCGGCCAGCCTGCTCTAATTAATGCTGCTTTTGCCAGTATAGCGTACGACGAGAGAGCAATTCATTTGGGAAGAATTATCGTCGAGACGATGTCGTTTCTGGAAATTGTCGTCATTTTCTACGAGAAAAATAATATTTACTGCGATTTCTTGTAATTATCGTATATTATTTTCGATACGATTCATTCGCAAGTTCAAACTTTTCATTCGACTTTCTGTTTATTTTCCTATTCGATTTGCCGACTAATTTACTTTCCTCGGTTCTGCCATTTCCATAGTAAACCAACGTATATCAACGTGTTTCATAATCGAAGAATTTACATGTCAAAAGTGCTCAATGCATAGAAAATGAACTAATCGTCGTCATTTTATGGGTCTTTATACGAGTCACAAGTTATACGAGTCACAAGCCGCTTCTTAAATATATCCAACGATAACCGTCTAATTTTCATTCGGCCATCGCGTTAGTCCGAGACTCTGGGCAACTTCTAACGATAGGAGCGATAAGCGATCTACTTCGAAAGTTACTTACGCTTTCGAGGGACGTTTTATTGATGGGTCGCTTAATCTGTATATATCGTATCGAGAAACGTATCCGACGAAGTCGCGCACGCCCGTAAACCTTCCGATTCAGGATACGATACGGATAATTCCATTAAACGCGATTCACCGCTGGCAAACGCAGTTTGGAAATCTTTTCAGGCTCTGCCACGCCTCCGTTATGGCCGTTGCTTAAAGTAATTGGGATCAAGATCCAAAGGGTTCGTGCAGCATTTTAACGCGAATTGCAAATTACAGTTTGCCGAACGGCGTGTTTAAATATATTTTATAACAATAATTCGCTCTCTAGAAACCAGTTTCAGATTAATGTTACACATTTAAGTACTTAATCACCGAGCAACTCGATTCAAACTGCATTCCTCGTGAATACGTTACACGCGTCTCATACCTGACATTCGTTTGAAATCGTGAAGGGTCCGATCGAGCCTAATTACATTCGATAAAAGCCTGGAAACTTCAGTCAGCGACGGCAAGACACTATCACTGGAATCGAGGTCGAAAACTGGGGTTGTTGGCAGACGGAGTAAATGGCAAAAACTAGAGGGGATCGAGCAGCCCTATCTGCAATTGCAATCGATAGTACGGCCAGCCTGAAGTTCTCGAGTACGATATTTAAATGTCAGGCACATAACACGCGTTCGCCACCTCCAGAAGGGAGTACCCTAACATTTATACCTCGCCCTTGTACTTAGCGTTCCATGCGAAACAGCCCTCCTTCTACGCTATCTCCCTGTCCTCTGCGCCTCCCTTTCCCTCTCCAAACGTTTCGCTTCGTTTTTCTTGCACTCCCACTAGCTTAGCTTTTCGTATTACACACGGTTTCTATTTACATAGGTTGATGCAACAACGATACAACAACTAATTCAATTGTGATTCGATCAATTGCGATCGCGATATATTATACAAAAATAGGTCAATTCTTGCACTCCACCGACATCGTCGCGGATGACGAAGACTTAGGCTAGAATTGTGATTTACCTATCTGTGTGTTCAACAACTTTCTTTATTAATGTCACGAAAACTCTGAACAACGTAACAAAGAGCGTTCTAAAGCGGAATTAAGTAAAAATCAGCTTTTCCCTATTTTAATTAGCACGATTTCCAAACCACAGACGATACCATGAATATTAAAAAAAAAAAAAAACAGGCTGCGTTTTCATGAAAAATCGCTTCGAAACTGTGTGCACGCACGGCGCATAAATGCCAGCAAACACAGAAAACTGACGCGGAGGAAAGAGAACGGCTGGCAAACGTTATTAAACTGGAGGGCTATCGACTTGGCGCGTGTGAACGCGAAGAGGGCTGCGGTGGCAGCCATGGTTGACGTTAGAGCCAGTGTGTTGGCCATTTCGCGTTTCCACGGGACTGTTCCAACCTCGGCCGAGTTGCTTTCAATGGGCCTCTGGATCCCCTTGTCCCTTCTGGACAGAGCGCAGCGGTAGCGGCGCGTGCGAGAAACTGCCAAGCGTTAAGATCATCGCGTAATATGCAAACGTTATTAATCCGAGAATGAGCCACTTTAGGCTGTGAATGGCTTCATTTGAAATCTCGGCTCGTGGACCGTCGAATAATCACGTTTGCCATGCTTGTCGACCGGTGAACTTCCGACTCACGCGATATTACCGACTGCCTGGTTTAGTCTGCTTGCTCTGCAGTCTCGTTAGCTGCTTATGTTGGGCTTTTGTCGACGAGAAGCATACGTGTAGTTGACTTTTCAACATTCTTCCGGTATTGTTTCACCCGTAACCTGGGTTGGTTTCCTTTATTTTTCTCACGCAAACCCATAATTAAATTAGAAACCAAATACCAATCATTTCTTCTCAGCCCCAAAAATTCGGTTTTTTCGTTAAATCTAAGGAAACCTAAACAATACTACATCATCGAAGATACCGCGGAAACTTTGTTGGCGTGAAAATACTAATCACAAAATGAACTAAACTGTGAACTAAAACACAAAGAGAGAGAGAGAGAGAGAGAGCAACTTTCGGGACAAAATTCGGTAGACCAGAAAGATGACAAAGCCGCGAGAACTCGGGGTGAAAGAGTTACGTCGAGGTGAAAACTTGAAATCGCGACACAACTGCAGAAGTGTTGATTAATTTATTAGTTGCAATACTATAAAACGTTGCGTATTAGAAAACAAATACATGTAGGTACATCTCTGTTGATAAGTATTGAAACACCTATGAAAACTTAAGTAACTCCGAAAAATGATCGACAAAGTATCAAAAAATTGAAAACCTTAAGCTAAAACAGAGTTACGATATATCCTTATCGATTTGATATAACAAAATAAATTTTCCTTTTGTTTTGTGTATATTTGACACGTTTAAATAGTCATATGATGTTCACCAAAGAACCAAGTGGAACGGAAACGCACTAGAGCAGAAAATCGAAAATCTTTGTCATAATTGAAATATTTTTATTCGATCTACCGCTTTACGTTCACCGTCACGAAACGATACGAAGGAGTGTCTCGAACGTAAGCAGGTAGATAGGCATAAGTTTATGGGCAATTTTATCTAATTTACGGTAAGCCCGGTCCTGGATATACGATTAAATAGACTGCAGTCACGCATTCGGCATATGTGTATCAAGACAAGCTCGATAAGGAACGCCACGTGAACGATACGACAGCTGACTATCGGAAGAAACGAAGATTCGAAAGATATATTCGTTTTTACCTAGCACGTAGTTGCGGTAAAATTCAACTATCGAAACGTTGATATTATGCAAATTGGCCGGATGAAAGTGGCGTACGCGATGACGATTGTTCGAGCGAAACGAACTAGAAAACTCGATTATCCGCGCGTAAAAAGCACTGTCCGGTGTATCATGGTCAGTGAATGATCGATGGAACTACGAAGTTATTGAGTATTATTGGAATTATTGTAATATGGAGGGTAAAAACGCAGGCGCGCAAATAAATGTTGCGCGAGGATGCATTAAACTCGATAATTAGACTGCGAATTTTTACGCGTTTATAGAAAATTTGGAAGCGCAAAATTACATAAAACGCGCGTATTATGGCAAAATATATCAAATATATGAAGCGCTTTCTGCAACATTTAGTAGGTAAAATAATTTTCTACCAAAGTCTAGTTTCTAAATTATGTATTTTCAAAATTATGAATTTGCATCAACAAAATGATAATGAAATACTCTGGAGATACGTTTTTTGTAGAGAAACGACAAAGAACCTATTAACTCTGCTACGTTCTTCGACTCATCTTTCACACAGATAGAACAAATTATAAAAATACTTTGAAGCAAGATAAAACACATGTAACGAATTTACTTATCCAATCGCAAGCTGCTAGATTGCTCAATTAGCAGTGAGATATTAATACGGTAAACGTAAAACAGTTAATTAGACCCGAAATAAATCCACCAAAACGTTAATTACCGCAAACTTCATTCTCATCCACCGCGGGAAAACTAGCGAAGACTATCCACACTTTTATTTTGCCTAATAACGTCGTATATATCGATCCTTCACTTAAAAAAAATTGTATAAATTCCCGATGAAAAATATTTCTCAAAGCCACGCGTCGTACGTTTAAGTAATATTTACTTATTTATAGTACTTACGTACAAATTATGCTTATCTATAATAAGTAATAACTTATTATAAATAATTAGCCATGTTACTGTGCCACGCCAGAAAAACTACTGAAAATTCTCAACGCGAGAATTGATTATAATTTTAATAAATATTTAAAAAAAAAAAAAGACGCGTCGTACGATATTTTCCCTTTCATTCGTTTTCATCGTCGACTTTCGCCGATACTCGTTCAACAGTTCCTCGTAGCATTTTCTTTTTTCTTTTTTCTACTATCACCGTTATCACTCGAAAGGAATGAAATCTCGTGTGCGTTTGCTTTATTAACGCAAGATACACGAGCGAAATAACGGGCAGTCAATTAAACTGGGGTCGCCGTGGCTTGTTAGTCAGAGAAACGCACGAATTGGTAACTTTTTTGCCGAGGCCGGCTCGAAATGATTTATAGTCGGCGAGTTTTTAGCTATTTCACCCCGGAATGACAGGCTAGCTAATTAACTCCGCTATTGTTACCCTTCCCTGCCTTCGAGTCTATCCACGTAGTCGCAAAACTATTATTACTCACGCCACGTTACTTCGTAGTAATTAACGAACACAGTCCGAATATTCTGACAGGAAAGGGGGATGACTCCGCTCTATTCCTGTTCTTTGCTTCGAACACCTTGGCAAACGTACCGTAATTCGCACGGGAATGTTTGATACCGTTGTACGAAACGTTGATCCTATAATCAGGTCGACTAGAATCTGAAATTTAGATATTACGAAACAAGATTTTCTCAGGTAACCGATTTCTATACGACCGAAACTTTATGCGATATAAAATCTTCTTTTTCTCAAAAATTCTTGGGATACTCATTTTTGGGAACAAACGACACTTTCTTAATTTTCTGTCGCAATTCGCCTTGTCGAGATATCGTATCTCGAGCAGTTTTTTATACTCACCGCCTACGTTCATTAAGAAGTTATACGTGTATGAGTAGTTGTAGAAGCAAGCACGAAAGTCTTAGATAGGGTAATGTAAATTCGGTTACAAGCACGGCATAAGCCCGCAAATAATTAATTAGTAATACGAGAAAGGTACGGTAACGGTTACCTCGGTCCTTTCTCTGCTCCTTGACATCAGAGTTTGAAATTGGAACACCTTTTCTCCCTTCAGCCCCTCTACCTTCATCCCATGATCTCCGGCTCTTCCTCTTTCGTCCCTGTCGTTGCCCGAGAGCGTTGCGTCTTCGAATGAGACGCGCGAGGTGTCGTCGGTTTAGGTACCCTCGCTCACCTCATTATATTAATTATTTAAATCCCCAAACGGCACATTATATTAAGCTCCAGCGTACTTCGTAACGTTCAGCAGGTATAAATCATCGTTACCTCGTCTCGCTCGTTAGGAAAGTAAGGAAAGCTGCGCTGATAAACGGCCAGGATACATCCTCCAAAGAGACGAATCTGCGTTTCTTAGATCTTGAATTCGCAAAAGAACCGAGAAGAGCGGTACGTTTCCATTGAAACTTGTACTCCTCTTCTTCTAAATTATCTAAGACGTGCTCGATTCTTTTTCTAACACTTTTCGAAACAACGTACCCATATTTGATCTAGTCCATTTACAAGACGAAAGTCGAGAATGTCTTTACGCTCAAGTTACACCGAACAAAGTTCGAAGTTTTCAACAAAGAAAGTCTTCACATTCTTAAACTTCTCGACTTTCTAAATCTATATCAACGAATATTACGACATTTCTCTTCGTTCCTTTTCACTTAAAACTTACTTATGGCAATACCCATGGACAGAAAATAATGAAAAATAAAAACCCTCGTCGCGAACTTTATCGCGCAACTTTCCTCGATGTGCAAACTTAGGCTACAAACAAGGTTGCATGAAATATTTCAATGAAAAAGCAATGATCGACGAGGATGCTTGGCGCGCGAACTAACAACCCGCGATGTTAAATGAAAAGCAACCAATCTTTCCTTTATCGAGCGCCGAGATGGAAACGCTAAAGCCTCGTTTCCGTGCTCGTGCCATAAATGTTAGATAAAGACGTGACTATTTGCAGATAACATCGACGTCGTTCGCTCCTGGAAATACCATAGCTTCTGGTACATGAGCGTGTTCTCTAGATCTCGTGTCCGGTCATTTAGGCGCGTAATTCCATTTCGGGAATTGCTCGCGTTAGAATTCATTCGGGATTCGCGACGCGAGTATACTTTGCATATGCCGAGTGTCAAAAGATCTCATAAATGGAAATAGAAACTTAACCTGAAACCGATGATTACTGTAATATCGTAAAGTAATTTGAATTAGAGGTCGGTTGAAATTAGAAAAAACCGTGTACGTCGTTTTTCCGCGGTTTGTTTACATTTAAGGGCGCCTATGTGACTAAAGTCGCCTAGTTTTTACACAGATATGAGAAAAACAATAAACAACGTTAGAGAACAAGGACGGTTTCGTGTTTCAAAGGGGGATGACCGAGAGGTCAGAGCATGCGAGTCGAAAAGTGTGTGTTGCGAGAGTGTGTTGTAGAGTTGTTAGAGTTGCTAATGAGAGAGAGAGAGAGAGAGAGAGAGAGAGTTGCCAAATAACTGTAAAGTTATTTGAGATAGATACGAGCATAGCATTTAGTTTCAGTTAAACAAACATCGTTTTCTGTCCAATTAATACCTGTATATTCGATTCGTTATTAATAAATTGTAAGTAATCGGGAAAAAATTTATATCTTAATTTCCACGATACTACATTACGAATTTCAGACGATTATAAAAGATCGTATCGATAAATATTCCGTTTACTTTTCCATAAATTATCCAACTGTAAATTGTCGAACCGTCTGAATAAATTATTCTATCAAACTAACGTTAGAATCCTACAGCCCATACCGTAAAACCCGAAACCCTACAAAACGAAACACACCATAAATAAGAAATATGTAAGGTAGCAGTCGTATCAGCCGAGTATATAGGTGGTCTGGCGTCTAAATCCTCGAAAAACCTACCAAATATCTTTTCTCATTGTGGAGACGTTACCCTAGTCCCTAGGAGAGGCATAAAGAACTAGCGAGAACCGACGAGGAATCGCTCGTCCGACGAGCGAACCTTCCAGGTCCGTCATAAAATCGAAGGAAGAAAACCGAAGCAGTGGAACGAGTTGTCGGGTAGGCGTTAAATTCGGTTACGAGACAAAATGACGCGGGATCCCCCGTGAGTCCGGGTAACACGGATAATGCAAATAAAGACGAAATACGAAAGAAATGGTTGGGACGAGGGACAAGTGGAACGAAGCGCGACTGCAACCTCGTAAGACACTCGAAGCAGGCAAAACGTGAGAAAGATACGCGCCAAGAGGTCAGAGGCCACCCGCTAAGGGGTCTGGAACCCCTTAGTTTCACATGCCCGGCGCATTTCGGAAAACTCGAGTTCAGCCGGGCTTATAGTTGAAGTTTGATACGACGTTGACGGTGTGCGCGTTTAGTGAAACGGGTGGGACTCGGTACGCGGCATGAATAAAACATACTCAGTCTCGTAAAACCGTATCCTTCTCCTTTCTTTCTCTTACGTCTCCTTCTCTTTCAACCTCTTTCTTTACTTTGCTTTTCTTTTTCTTTCTTCCTTCGCTTTTCTTCTCCCTTTTCCAACAGTTGTGTCCCGTTCCGTGTCCACTTGTCGATAATTACACATCGCCGCCGATCATTTATATTCTACGATTTTCTTTGATTAATTATATAAAATTATAGCGTCGTACGATAAAAATAGGATAGAGTACAGCAAGAAAAAGATACGATAGCTAAAGGTAAAGAGATATCCGTGTCTTCTTGGTAATAGAGTTGGTACTTGAAACGTGAAAGGAAATACCGTGACGATTTATCGACAAGATATACAAAGATGGTGGAACGAATCGAACATCCACTGGCAAAGGAGATAACGATTCAACAGTCCAATCGTTCGCGTAATATTCCATAATATCATTTCACGGATGCGATTCAAAGTTTTCGAGGAAACTCGAAGCGAGAAGTTACAATGGAAATTATGGCCAGAGCACGCCTCAACGCCGCAGCTGCAAGGGAAACACAGTGAATCAAACTTAATAATGCCGCCGAAACACCTGTTTGCCCGCTCTACGCTTCCCTGCGCTTTCGTCTGCCTCGACGCAACGGGATTTCTCGTAAAACATTATTGACTTCGTTCTATTAAAATCGAATAATCGCGTAGCATCAACTCGCCAGAAAGTACCTTTGCTTCTTTCGTAAGATCTTTCATTTTTATTTCGCTGTCTTATCCTCGGTTATCGATCGTTCGTCGGTCTAAGTTTCGTTGCGTTACGAGAAAGGAAGCTAAATAAAAATTGATTACGTTATGTTTGACAAAACGATATATATGATAAAGAAATTGGCAAGAACATATTGTCGCGTCTAGTTATCTAAAGACATTCACGGACGCTCAAACAATTTTCGGCGCATTATATAGAACGTGAGGGCGAAAAGATGTCGTAGAACAGATAGCAGCGGAAAAAATACGTAGGCAAGTTAACACCTCGAAAGATAAGGAACAAAAGAAATAGGTTTAGGGGGATTATTTAAATAATATGCACCGTGCTTGATTTATCAACGGTGTTACTTAACAAATGCGACCGTTCTACGCTACGAGATGTAATCATTCAATTATCTCGCGGAACGTATTTTAAAGTGCTACGAAGCACGAGAACGGGGAAACCCAGTCCGAAGAAAAGAACATATGTAAATTGGCAGCTCGGGATAACCAGAAAGAAACTAGAGCAGCTTTCCTGGAAAGTTATTAAAATTCCACCTACCATGCCGACTCGCTCGACTTGCGATACTAGCCAGCAAAACACATGCATATATGTATGCTTTCTCCACCCCAACGACCAATTCCGAAATCGACGCAACTCAACGAATTTCCAGAAAAGATATTTTACCTCCTGCTCGTACGTTTCATTTTACTAGTTTCGAAAACTAGGCAAGAAGAAGAAGTACATCGTCAGCGAGATCGATCGTCAATTACTAAATAAAATTCAAAAAGATGCAAAGAAAAATGTTTACTTTCGATCCCTACGTAATAATCGACATAAATTTATTAGTTGATCTAATATAAATGTGGGAAATCTTCTCGCAAGCACGGTATCGTGTATTATTATTACAGTATCGTTTCGCGTATTTTACCGGTATTTATTCAGCGCAGCGTTACCCAGCGTAGTTGGAGATTCAATTACCTCGGAGCAGCCGGCCAATGAAATATCACGTAATCTCGCGTTTGAAATCGGCTCGGAAGTTTCCCGGCGTTTTCGGTGGCGGGTCTCTACGGTTACCTCCGAAGTTACGGCGGTCGAACGATTTCGTTGCTAGCAGCTGCCAACGAAGAAAACGGAATCAAACTTAATTTCGTTCCTCAGACACACCTGACTGTGGCTGGGTCTCGCCGTAGGCAGCGGTGCTAGCTTGTACTCTCATCGTCCTCTGCTACCGTACGCGCGCGCGCGCGCTAGCGTACCTTAGACCGCGTAACTGACCGTGAAATATCATTCCGCAATTTCGTTTAATTAAAATCTGATTCAAAGTTCGCGAACGACCGGCCGTCCCGGATAATACTCGTTACGCCGGCTGCGGTTAATGCATCAGCGGAACTGTTCAACTTCTTCACCCCCTCCGCAGCGTCGTTCCGTTCCTTCCAGCATTTCCTTCCGTTATCTCCATTTACTTCTTCGCAGATTCCTCTCCTTTTCTCTTCTCCTCTTTCTTTTCTAGTTTATTTCGTTCGTTTTATTCGCAGTTGTTGCTTTTCTTACGAACGCTCTTGTCTTCTCTTTTTCAACTTTTTCGTTTCTCTGTGCTCGATCGGAATTAGGTTTTGCTTCGTAGAAGGTAGATTTTGAGTCGATTTATGGTATTCATGTAGTTTCGAGGATTTTCTTGGCAGAAAAGGTCTCTGGTCTCTGCAAGATCTGTTTTTCGTGAGTTACGTTTCCTTCATAATTGGATCTTTCGTGTTCACCATCGTGGATGGTAGCTTATACTATTTTTGTTGAATGTACGGACATTCGATGCTAACGCAAAATAAAGTTACTTTTCCTATGTTATACCTCTGCGATAAAAGATAATAAAGTATTCGAAGTATGGCTCGCTGTTTCAAGCGATTACTTTTTATCCGTATTTCGAATAAAATTTCTCCGAGCCTGGTCTATCTCTCTGGCGAGTTTCGACTGCAGTTCCAGGAAAAATCAATGCCATAAAATTCCCGCCACCATAAAACCCAGCAAGGATAATTATTTTCCGAGTAGCGCAGCGACACGTTTAAAGGCAACTTTCCTCGCGGCAATATCCATTGAATTTTTCAACGGATCGCGTGCAACCGCCGGCACATTCGGTGCTCGATATGTCTCGAAGAAGGAACATCCCGTGCCTCCGGGATATTCCGCGTAACTACAAACCGGACTCCCTTAAGAGATGTCCTAAAAGTCTGCCGCAATAAAAACCGAGGGAACTCCATAAAATATCGTCCGCAGCGTTTCGTTCCCCTATCAGTTATCCATCCGTGGTCTCTCGACGGATAAGAAGCGGCCGTATAAAGCGCCACTACGTCTGATTGAAATATAACCCGGATCATACGTATTTCTTTGCGCCGCTGTCCAACGCCTACACACGTTATACGACGCACGGTGCTTCCTTACGATTAAACTTTGACATTCGTGCTCGTTTCCCGTCGGATACGTTTGATGTAATACGGTCGCGATCTCTCCTTGCCGATCTTCTTTTCGAATTATTAAAAAATATGCCTCGTGATATAGTCGATGGAACCGAAACCAACGGGAATAGAGTTTACCAAAGATGGGATTTTTCTCTACGTGTTTCGAAATTAGGGAATATCTTCCCCTATCGTTCGTTTCTATAGTGGAATCCTCCAATTTTTTATCTTTATGGCGATGAAAAATTGCGCGCGAGTGGAATTTTCCTCGATACTTGTAGCATGGAATTATGATATTGTTCTTAGTATTAAAGAGAATGGGATGCGTATAAAATATAAACGAGTTATTGATGTTATATTATATTGAAAATGTCTCTTTCTAGGTTCGGAGTTACTCAGTTTTTGGCATATAAATTATTAGAGGACGTCGGATTGTAAATCACTATTCGGAGTGAAACGCGAACACAGCTAATCTGTAACAAGACATATCCATTTCGGAGTCATCCATTAGTTATCGACACGTTGAAATTTCGAAATATCAATCATTCTATGGTGTGTATGTACATGAACGTAGTCACACGAAGATCTACTCTGACAATTATAGCATCAAAACTGAATGTTCCTCGAACTATCGCAAAATTGTTATACAAAAAGATATGTATCTTTTAAAATAGTTTTAGGTCGTGTAAAAGCTTCAGGTTTACTTATTAAATCGAATTTAGACGAAATCATATTGAAAAGATAAATCTATTTTAAAGATGACATTAATGAAACGAATATTGTCTCGGTGATATGTATCTAGTAAAGGGTAAGATACATCTTTTTTCAAATAATTTTTCAATAATTCTTTACCGCTCTCGTTGCATGTAATTTGTAACTTTCGACTTATAAATTTCGCTAATAGTTGCAATTCGATTGTGCAAGGATCTCTGATTTCCTCCTTTCGTGCTATTTGAGGAATTAACGCCCAAAGCTACTTTATACCTCAATGAACATTCGATTTTCCCATCTTTGTGCCAAACGTTCCACTTGCTCACTGTCTTGCACGTAACATTATACATACTTATTAACCCAACAGAACACAGCGGTTTCTACAGCCAAATTCGACAATTCGCGCTGTGCACTGTGCCATACGCAACAAAATGCAATTTTCCGGCAGCAAACGAACCAACCACATACAAAGCCGGTAGTTCGTTAATTCTACATCACGGAGAATGCAAATACTTGCCCGACAAACGAAAAATAAATTTTCTGATCTCTAACAGCTGCGGGCCAAATTGTGCTCTAAATTTATTACGGTGATTTCAAGCGACGATATGTATAGAAGAATAAGGAAAAAGAAGAAAGTAGAACGGATAGAATAAAAGGAAATCCATAAGCAAAGGTACAGTTCATCTGCCGATGACAAAAATATCTCTTGTTCTCAAGGAACGGTCCAGTGTCAACCGAAAACGGTGGAAAGAGGGCGCATTAATAAAAATCATCGGATTTACAGCGGAAACGAATTTACAATTGCTCGATAGAAATATTCCTTAACCTTGTCGCAACGCATACCTATTACACATTGGGCTTTGACTCGAGGATTAAAATATTTCATTAGAAACACATTCACAAACGCGAAGCGCGTTCTACGATTTAGTAGAAGCTGGTACAAGCGAGAAGGGGTGAACCAAGGCTCGACACGATTACCAAGGGTAGATCCACCTGGGTATTAGAGCAATAATCGTATAACAAAGCCCGGTCGCCCGATGGTCCTTCCGGGTGGAATATGGATGCGCTTTGTTAGCCGAGAATTTGTTGGACTATGCGGGTGGATCCGTGAAAATGACGCGAGAAGATCAAAGTCGCGACGCAAATTGTTACATCCGGCCCGCCTTAGCGCACAAATGGACACTACGTGACAAATGGACTACGAATAGTCAAAGAAACAGGAAGAACCGTGGACAGGCCAGCCGTGCTTTGTGCGAAATTTGGGCCACCGAATTCGTCGCGGATCCTTTGTTTCTCGCGCGTTCGATGGAACGACCACGAGTGCTGTAGAAAATTCTATAATCGCTAGATTTCTGATCGTTAAATCGAATTATTGAGAATTAACATCTTACGTGTCTTTTCTGTTTAAAATTTTTGTAGAGTGATTTAAATCGTGCATGAAACATTTGAAGCGAGAACGAACAAAAGCAACGGGTCATGATATTATTTGTACTCTTACACGCATGATTAGTACTTACAGGAAATTCGTTTCAACAAAGTACTACTTTTACGAAAGATTTCTAACAAACATAATATGAATTTTATCGAAATTAAAACCATCGTGTTAAGGCCTGGTATTTGCATTTCATTTAAAATAATCCTTTTTAATCAATTCAATGTTCACACATCCGATCTCGGTGAATATTAAAAATGTGTACTGCGGTAATCGATTAAACAAATATCGATGTATCTTTCATAATATTAATCGCGTTAAAATAAAGCAACCTATATATCAAATTCTCTTATCGGTTAATTAAAAACGATTTTCAAAATACAAATATTCCAGGCAATTTTTTAGGAATTTACACACAGGATTTTGCAGGAGAAGCTGATCCGTGTCGGTGCAGTTTTGTTCCTTCGCTGCGTACGAAATTTTTATCGCCGTCTTACGAATATATTCGATCAGATTCTAAATCGCAAAATGCAAGAAATCATCGACGTCGTACTCGAGGCTAATTTTCCGGAATCCACTGGCCAGTGGCACGCGCCATAAAGGACCGCGATACACCTAAATATAAATCCGATTTATTATTGATACGGGATATTATTAAATCCGTTTACCTCGTTCTGCCGCTCAAACTAAGTTTAAATCTCCATCATTGATAGAAGAAAGGAAAAAAAGCAGAAAGAAAGCGAGGCCAACAAAACGAAGGACAGAGGGGGGGAGTGGGACGAGCTAGAACGAAACGGAAGAACGGCGATGCGACGAAGAAGAAAAGAGACGCAGCTAGAGCGGAAGGGAAAACCGTTGGAAGAGTAGAGCAAGCCGACGAATTTATTAACTTTAAAAGCTGGCTGCAATGCCGCCTTGTTGGAGGCGCTTTCATGGCTTTACGACCTGGCTGCCCCCTTTGCCTCTCTCCTCGATCGACTCACCCTAGCCTCCAACTACCCTCATCCCCTATCCAAACCAACCCACCCCTATCCCGTGGATCCATGATGCTCAACTTATAATTTTCTTTGAAGCTTCGTGGCTTATCGATTGGCCTTTATGATTGGAATTTGTAATAACTTTCGATCCGGGTGCCGTTTCACCGCACGACGGTGCTCGTGCTCGTGCTCGTGAACGCGCGTGCCTCCACAGACACAAGAGGGGGTTCTACTCCCCCGGATTTCATATCGCGGTGCTACCCGCCACTGCACCTCCGTCGCC